>NC_081230.1:1185000-1265000 GCF_902713425.1 Acipenser ruthenus
TGGGTGAGAAATTGGTCTAACTGGGGCTGTTTGTAAGTTCCTATACCTACCAGATGGTAAATAAGGCCTGAAGTTTGTATCTCCCAGGTATAGATATTTTAAGTGAGCACCCGTAGCAGACTTGACTGTTTGTTTTAAGTTGTTGAAAGATAAATTGGTGCTTGTGTTCCTGTCTGGGTTGGGTAGCGGGGTGAAGATGGCGAGGCTCCCCTGCAGAATGTTTTAAGAACCTGTTTTTATTTTAAAATGTCATTTATTTTGCAAGGTGAAATCCCATGCTGGCGCAGTCAGCTACTTCAGTCCTTCTGTATTTATACTTAGCGAGAGGTTAGTGGGGCTGGTAATTCTGCTACCCCTCCCTCCCTCGCTTTGTCACAGAAATACTGCGTTAATTTATTTTCACGTTTGAACCCCTGCGCCTTTTGGTTTGAAACCTCTCCAATCACATGAAAAGAATTTGTTATTTCCTCATCTTGGTTTGAGAAGTTTTCAAACTGTCAGGAAGCTTGTATCGCACTGATAAAGCAGTGACATTGGCGGGTATGGGATTTGTAGTTTTTTATGTGTGATTAACAGTGGGCATTGTTCACCAATAAACTACATTCCCAGAGTGCATTACGATTGAGCGATGCGAGTTTCAATCCGACTGTGTTTTGTTTGTTTCTTTTTTTTTGACTCACGAGCAATTTCGGATTTTCAACTGAGCTGCAGCAGAACAACGTTACTCTCTTTGAAGAACCCCAGAATCTCATTGGGCTTCATCGATGTACTCATGCATTTGAAATCGCAATTCAAACCCCTGAAATGTGTGCTTGCCTCCACTTGCTATAGATCTTCTGCGCTGACATGAAGTGACTCTAATTACTGTGGATTTAAGTACATCTGTTATACAGTTAATACAGTTCAAAAGAAACAATATTATAATATTGTGTCGTGCACGTATCTGAAAGCGGGTGGGATTTGACAGTGCTGAACAATGTCACAGAGCCCTCGTCTTGCTCTGGTGCAAACGTGTATTAATGCATGGGGTTCTTTATATATTTACTGTAGTTAAAACAAGCGCTTCCTCCCTGTGTTAATGGCCATTGGGAATTTGAATAACAAGCTGTGATTAATACGCTGGTGTCCAAATCCATCCATTTCAAAGAAGGCTTTGAATATTGTTTCTTGTATTAGCCTCCTGCTGTTTTGAATACCATGTGTGTGTGTGTGTGTGTGTGTGTGTGTGTGTGTGTGTGTGTGTGTGTGTGTACTGATCTGAGGTCAGGGTAGCAGTGTATAAGAACTTCTCAGATATACTGTATATATATATATATATATATATATATATATATATATATATATATATATATATATATATATATATATATATACAGTGCCTTGCAAAAGTATTCAGACCCCTGACCAATTCTCTCATATTACTGAATTACAAATGGTACTTTGAAATTTCGTTCTGTTTGATATTTTATTTTAAAACACTGAAACTCAAACTCAATTATTGTAAGGTGACATTGGTTTTATGTTGGGAAATATTTTTAAGAAAAAAAAAATATGTAACCTCTCCATCCTGAGGATCCTGAGGAGGTCTGCCCCAGGGAGAGACGAGATCCACCCCATGATGAAGAAAGCCTTCCACATGGTTTTTACCATTTTAATGCTTGTGTTAGTTTCCTATTCCCCAATCGTAGCCATATTCCCATTTAAAGCATATTTCAATGAGACTACATTTCTATGTTATATCATGCCAGCATGCTATTGCTTTTTTATCCCCAAGAGCTTCATACAGCCTTTGCTGTACCTGTCTAATGTGGATACATTGTCTTGTGTGCAGTTTCCATGCAATGGAGGGTGCTGTGTAGCACTGAGCCCCACTGCATGAAGTCAACAGAAAACACGTTCCATTGGAGAGCAAGTAGCTACTAATGACATTTCAAACCAGACACAAGCACCTCCGTCAGGCAATACAGACATCTCAATGAAACTCGTTGTTTAAGAATCAGCCCTCAGACCAGCTCAGAGCGATTGCAAACATCATTACCAGTTTGAAATGTCATGTCAGGCTCGTTGCTCTAGAAGGGATTTTTTAACTGTGTGATTCTGCTCTTTATTGGCTTCAGGTTGTTTTTAGTGTGTAAAAGTCGCTTGCCTCTCCATTGTAAATAGATCCTCTTCATCCTGTCAGGTGGGTGAGACTCCAAATCAAAGCTTCACCACATTCTAGTGTATACAATGCATGTTTTACTTAGTAGAAGAAGCCATTGAGAATGACAAATCCGATTATTCTAGGGTGAAAATACTAGGATGTTTTCAAATAACCTTTAGCACAATATACAATTTTAAATACTCATGCTTGATTTTGCTTTGTTGAAAATGTCTATTACATGCTACGCATATTGTACTTAGAATAAAAAGCCGTTAAGAATTACACTAAAATATAATAAGCATAGGCTTTTTTATTATGTTTTAGCAAAATATAAGATTTTAAAAACGCATTGTTGAATTATATTGTTGAATATGTTAATATGAACTGTAAAGTAGAAATATAATCAGGAATATAAATATAATATATAATTGTGCTTCGTAAGATTAATTACAAATGTACTTGAAATCGCAAATAAAACCTCTGAAATGTGTGCTTGCCCATTGACACGTTGAGTACATTGAAACTGTGCATAGTAACGCTGTAATGATGTGTAAGTACTCATGTATTTACTACATGCCTGCTATATAAATCCACAGTAATTAGAGACGCGTCATGTAAAGTATCACGCTGATTGCTTGCAGAATGAGCTGTCTACGTCACCGGCAGTTTCACACAGGTGGGGTCACTGAACTGTCGTTGCCACACCTCATTAAGTCTCGCTCTTTATCAAAACTGCACACAGGTTCTTTGAATAGGGCAATAGAGGAAGCTGGGGTATAATTAGTGAAAAAGACACCCAGTCAGGATAAAAAGTCTTCAGAAGGCAGGAGGGTCAATCCAGATAGGACAGTAAAGATTATTATAACAGCTGATTACTGCAAGCAACTGGGGCAGCTTCTCAATACAGCAATTTCAACAGTGTGCTGTCCTGGATAGTGATAATACAAAAATATAAGCAAGTGATCTTCTAGAAGTGAAATGATAATAATAATAATAATAATAATAATAATAATAATAATAATAATAATAATAATAATAATAATAATAATAATAATAATAATAATAATAATAATAATAATAACCGAATCTAAATATGAATCATGCATTCCAGTATCAGCATCCATTACATTATGAATACCAGCGCAGGCACACACAGGGTCCTCATCATGGTGTTATAAGTGCACAGTAAGGGAATGATTGTAGTCAAATGCAATCCGAGATGTATATAGGAGGCTAGGTTTGAATAATAAAATAAAAGACAAAATCTCAGCATTTATCGTGTTTAAAATGCGGTGTGTGACAGACAGTGCTGAATAGCTAAAAGAAATATGTGTGAATTATAGTAATACTTAACATATACTAGACACTGTACTTTACAGAACACTCATTCTATCTAGTTAGTGTTGCTGTGTACCCGGAGCTTTCGATATCTCCAGAATCCTCTCATGTAATTGGGTTCGTTGTGTTTGTGTTTATTGAAGAGGCCGCTGCTGTAGGAGAGCAGGATCGGGAGATTGGCGGGTAGGATAGTAGGGAGTACATTTACAAGAGGGATCCCAATTAACTGGGAATAAACTCATCATTTTGTGTCGTTGGCAATGTTACCTGAAAGCAGCGTAAATGTTATTTCATAACATTAGTTACGAACGTTCCCGTAAGGTTACAAAATCCTTTCAAAAAAATGTTCTTTAAACATTACTTCATGTTATCCTGACTTTCGAATAACATTCTCCTAACGTTCTGGGTACATCATTGTGTTAGCTGGGTTACTATCAAATCTATTACTGACACCTTGTGGTCATGTTACGCAACTGCACGTCATTACATTTACTTAACATTCAATTTCTGCAGGTGTGTCACGTGATACTAGTTTTGTATACTCTTAGTAAATTAATGGTTTAACCAAAAATATATGTTTTAAAACAAACAGTATTTATTTACTTTAACAACATAGAACAGCATAAACATGCATGGGCAAATGTGATCGTGTAGCAGGTCTTTATATACATATAGCTAGATCTATATTAATAATTTGACTGCGCCACCTTGTGTTTATTGAGGACAAGGACGTCGAGTGGTTGGTTCCGCACAAACTCTTTCATCCAGGAGAAACCAAGCAACCATACACCAAAAATAATCTTATTAGTTTTTATTAGTAATAATTATTTTAACAATCTCAAGCACATTAACAGTAATGTAAACCATATGACAATGCCACCTTCAGTCTAACAATTGTGTAGTAGATACATATAGGGATGATACAATAAAACAAACTCTAAATCTATCAGTTTCTTGTAGTGAATAATTAAACTAATTACCTCAGATTATATTATTGCAGTTTATGTCAATTACTTGGATCTATCAGTTTCTTATAGTAAAGTTAATTAATTACGTGTTCTTTTTGTGATACATACAAAGTAGACAACAACGTCAGCAGTTGAATGGTCTCGTTACAAACTACATTACATTTATAAAGTACACGGTACCAATTCCACCCAATCTATTTAAAATGAATATATAAAACAGCTGCGTGCACGCCAGAATAAAATAAAATATAACAAATAAACACAGAGGACTCCTTGCTGCAGGAGCGGGACAGCTATCAAATAAACCACACAACGTTAACAATAAACTAAGAGGCTCCCTGACCGGGGAACCCCAGCACGCTGCACCCCGTGTTTGAAATGATCCCCTCCCGGTCAGACACAGCCTTCCTGGTGTGCGACACGAAGTTATAAAGTCTCTCCGCGTTCCAGCTCCAGTCTGCAGCGCGGAATCTCCTTCACAAGTCCGGCTCTCCCTCTCACAATATTCCTCCGCATTTATAAAGGCAGGAGATGATTGGCAGGGCGGGGAGATCAAGCAGCGAGCCGCTGGCAAGCAGAGCCGTGGAACGGGAGACGCGGTTGCTAAGCAACAGGGGGGGGGGGGGGGGGGATTGGGCACACAGTCCTTCAGCCAATCGGAGTTTCGCTCGTATAGTTCCATAGATGAAAGAGAGAAAGTAGTTTAGGGGGGTCCAGTGAAGCAAATCCATCAAACCACACTCGAGATGAGAAATAATAATAAAGAGCTGAACAACAAAACACACATTTATATAAATAAATCAATAACAAGTGACACTAAAACAGGAGGAGTGGCAAACACTGTTGCAGCAGCAAAGGTCCTTCAAAATGATCTCGACAGCATTCAGAACTGGGCAGACACATGGCAAATGACATTTAATAGAGGAAAGTGGAAGGTGCTGCACGCAGGCAATACATTTCTCCCCCCTTCCTTTCTATATTGGTTAATTGTGGGCTCTAGTTTTTTATTTAACATTGCTGAGTCCCTTGTCCCTGTGGATTGCAACCACAATGTAGAAACATCTAGAGAATGGATGGGAATGGGCAATAAACATCACTGCTGTTTCTCTTAAAGCATGTTTATTTATTTCTAATACTGGACCCTGTCTTAATACTGTATCACATTCTGAATATGAATATAGCTGAGTAATTAATTGTAGGTAATACTTAGAATACCAGATACACATTTAGCATTAAAAAGCAATCCATGTGATTTCTTTACCAGTCGTTCATTATTTTGTGTATCAGCCTCCACACAAAGCCGAGCGCAGTGCGGTATACTGTAATGATGCTGCAGTCAGTCTGCCCGGACTGCACCTGAACCATCTTAAAAACACGAAGCCTCCAATAAGCTCATTTGTAAAAGTTAGTAAAGAATGGCGCTATATAATCTAAGGAAGCTGAATGTGAACTCCTAGCTGGAGCAACGAGAGAGGGAGAGAGGGGGCGGGGCAGAGAAGGAGGCGGAGACGCTGCTAGGCAACCGGCTCCTGAACATTCCACTCCGCTGAGCAGAGACCGTTAGGATTTAAAAATGCCAAAGTTCCGAGCGCCGTTAGTATGGGCTGCCAGAAATGAGGAGAAAATAAATACAGCTTTTTATAAATGTGTGCATTCAGATATCATTTAGAAATCTAGTTACAACATTTAACAGTTAGCTAAATATTTAAATACATCTTAAATCTCTTAGGTAGATTGAACATTTAGCTAAATATTTAAATGGCCGCTAAATCTAGAGTTTGTATGCAAATGAGCTCCGCCCGCTTTGAGCTTTCTTGCGATTTGATTGGCTTTTGTAATGTTGAAATATGCATATCTACCAATTAGCAACACATAAGTGTGTGTGTGTGTCAGTACCTGTGTGTGTGTGTGTGTGTGTGTGTGTGTGTGTGTGTTCAGCCTTGTTGACCCCTGTGTGTGTGTGTGTGTGTGTATGTGTTCGTGTTCGTTCAGCCTTGTTGACCCCTGTGTGTGTGTGTGTGTGTGTATGTGTTCATTCAGCCTTGTTGATCCCTGTGTGTGTGTGTGTGTGTGTTCAGCCTTGTTGACCCCTGTGTGTGTGTGTGTGTGTGTGTGTGTGTTCAGCCTTGTTGAACCCTGTGTGTGTGTGTTCAGCCTTGTTGACCCCTGTGTGTGTGTTCAGCCTTGTTTATCCCTGTGTGTGTGTGTGTGTTCAGCCTTGTTGATCCCTGTGTGTGTGTGTGTGTGTGTGTTCAGCCTTGTTGACCCCTGTGTGTGTGTGTTCTGCCTTGTTGACCCCTGTGTGTGTGTGTGTGTGTGTGTGTGTGTGTGTTCAGCCTTGTTGACCCCTGTGTGTGTGTGTGTGTGTGTTCAGCCTTGTTGATCCCTGTGTGTGTGTGTGTGTGTGTTCAGCCTTGTTGATCCCTGTGTGTGTGTGTGTTCAGCCTTGTTGAACCCTGTGTGTGTGTGTGTTCAGCCTTGTTGATCCCTGTGTGTGTGTGTGTGTGTTCAGCCTTGTTGATCCCTGTGTGTGTGTGTGTGTGTGTGTGTGTGTGTTCAGCCTTGTTGACCCCTGTGTGTGTGTGTTCAGCCTTGTTGACCCCTGTGTGTGTGTGTGTGTGTGTGTTCTGCCTTGTTGACCCCTGTGTGTGTCTGTGTGTGTGTGTGTGTGTTCAGCCTTGTTGACCCCTGTGTGTGTGTGTGTGTGTGTTCAGCCTTGTTTATCCCTGTGTGTGTGTGTGTGTTCAGCCTTGTTGATCCCTGTGTGTGTGTGTGTGTGTGTGTTCAGCCTTGTTGATCCCTGTGTGTGTGTGTTCAGCCTTGTTGATCCCTGTGTGTGTGTGTGTGTGTGTGTGTGTGTGTTCAGCCTTGTTGATCCCTGTGTGTGTGTGTGTGTGTGTTTAGCCTTGTTGATCCCTGTGTGTGTGTGTGTGTTCAGCCTTGTTGATCCCTGTGTGTGTGTGTGTGTGTGTGTTCAGCCTTGTTGACCCCTGTGTGTGTGTGTGTGTTCAGCCTTGTTGATCCCTGTGTGTGTGTGTTCAGCCTTGTTGACCCCTGTGTGTGTGTGTGTGTGTGTGTTCAGTCTTGTTGACCCCTGTGTGTGTGTGTGTGTGTGTGTGTGTGTTCAGCCTTGTTGACCCCTGTGTGTGTGTGTGTGTATGTGTGTGTTCAGCCTTGTTGATCCCTGTGTGTGTGTGTGTGTGTGTTCAGCCTTGTTGATCCCTGTGTGTGTGTGTTCAGCCTTGTTGTTCCGTGTGTGTGTGTGTGTGTGTTCAGCCTTGTTGACCCCTGTGTGTGTGTGTGTGTGTGTTCAGCCTTGTTGATCCCTGTGTGTGTGTGTGTGTGTCTGTTCAGCCTTGTTGACCCCTGTGTGTGTGTGTGTGTGTGTGTGCGTTCAGCCTTGTTGATCCCTGTGTGTGTGTGTTCAGCCTTGTTGATCCCTGTGTGTGTGTGTGTGTGTGTGTTCAGCCTTGTTGATCCCTGTGTGTGTGTGTTCAGCCTTGTTGATCCCTGTGTGTGTGTGTGTGTGTGTGTGTGTGTGTGTTCAGCCTTGTTGATCCCTGTGTGTGTGTGTTCAGCCTTGTTGATCCCTGTGTGTGTGTGTGTGTGTGTGTGTGTGTGTGTGTGTGTTCAGCCTTGTTGACCCCTGTGTGTGTGTGTGTGTGTGTGTGTGTGTGTGTGTGTTCAGCCTTGTTGATCCCTGTGTGTGTGTTCAGCCTTGTTGACCCCTGTGTGTGTGTGTGTGTGTGTGTGTGTTCAGCCTTGTTGATCCCTGTGTGTGTGTGTGTTCAGCCTTGTTGACCCCTGTGTATGTGTGTGTTCAGCCTTGTTGATCCCTGTGTGTGTGTGTGTGTGTGTTCAGCCTTGTTGACCCCTGTGTGTGTGTGTGTGTGTGTGTTCAGTCTTGTTGACCCCTGTGTGTGTGTGTGTGTGTGTTCAGCCTTGTTGACCCCTGTGTGTGTGTGTGTGTGTGTGTGTGTGTGTGTGTGTGTTCAGCCTTGTTGACCCCTGTGTGTGTGTGTGTGTGTGTGTGTTCAGTCTTGTTGACCCCTGTGTGTGTGTGTGTGTGTGTTCAGCCTTGTTGACCCCTGTGTGTGTGTGTGTGTGTGTGTGTGTGTGTGTGTGTGTTCAGCCTTGTTGACCCCTGTGTGTGTCTCTGTGTTTCAGGTACCGGTGTTGGAAGCTGGGGGAGGATATCGATCTGATCTTTCGCTGTGAACACGATGGTGTGATGACCGGAGCCAACGGGGAAGTGTCCTTCATCAACGTCAAGACCCTCAACGAGTGGGACTCCAGGGTAGGGACCCCTTTCAATACCTTTAATCACAGCTTCAACACGAGGAAACCCCACACCACTGATACAGGGGAACCCCAGAGAGAGACCGCTTTCAATACCTTTAATCACAGCTTCAACCAGAGGAAACCCCACACCACTGATACAGGGGAACCCCAGAGAGAGACCGCTTTCAATACCTTTAATCACAGCTTCAACCCGAGGAAACCCCACACCACTGATACAGGGGAACCCCAGAGAGAGAGACCGCTTTCAATACCTTTAATCACAGCTTCAACCAGAGGAAACCCCACACCACTGATACAGGGGAACCCCAGAGAGAGAGACCGCTTTCAATACCTTTAATCACAGCTTCAACCTGAGGAAATGTGGGGAAGCTATAAAAAAGGCCAACGAGATGCTCGGATATATTGTGAGAAGTGTCGAATTTAAATCAAGGGAAGTAATGTGCAAAGAAGAGCAACCAGAATTATCCCGGGTTTAAAAGGCATGTCGTATGCAGACAGGCTCAAAGAATTGAATCTGTTCAGTCTTGAACAAAGAAGACTACGCGGCGATCTGATTCAAACATTCAAAATCCTAAAAGGTATTGACAATGTTGACCCAGGGGACTTTTTCAACCTGAAAAAAGAAACAAGGACCAGGGGTCACAAATGGAGATTAGATAAAGGGGCATTCAGAACAGAAAATAGGAGACACTTTTTTACACAGAGAATTGTGAGGGTTTGGAACCAACTCCCCAGTAATGTTGTTGAAGCTGACACCCTGGGATCCTTCAAGAAGCTGCTTGATGAGATTCTGGGATCAATAAGCTACTAACAACCAAACGAGCAAGATGGGCTGAATGGGGAAACCTCTCATTTGGAAACTCTTATGTTCTGCCTCTGTTATGCTAAAGTTATTTAAAATTGGATAGGAACAGGTCGACATGTGGGGCATGTTGTCCGTGTCCTCCTTTGTAAAAACCTGTGAAAAGTAATCATTTAATATACTCGCTATTTTTTTTTCTTCGTCTGTGATTTTGCCGTTTGTGTCTCTTAGACATTTAACCTCCTCTCTTGCTGTTATAATATTGGAAAAACGTTTTGGAATTGGTTTTAGCCCCCTTAGCAATGTTCATTTCTGTCTCTCTCTTGGCGTTTCTAACTTCCTTTTTGACTTGTGTTTGCAGTTCCAAACAGGAGGAGTGGCAAACACTGTAGCAGCAGCAAAGGTCATTCAAAATGATCTCGACAGCATTCAGAACTGATCAGACACATGGCAAATGACATTTAATAGAGGAAAGTGGAAGGTGCTGCACGCAGGCAATACATTTCTCCCCCCTTCCTTTCTATATTGGTTAATTGTGGGCTCTAGTTTTTTATTTAACATCGCTGAGTCCCTTGTCCCTGTGGATTGCAACCACAATGTAGAAACATCTAGAGAATGGATGGGAATGGTCAATAAACATCACTGCTGTTTCTCTTAAAGCGTGTTTATTTATTTCTAATACTGGACCCTGTCTTAATACTGTATCACATTCTGAATATGAATATAGCTGAGTTATTAATTGTAGATAATACTTAGAATAACAGATACACATTTACCATTAAAAAGCAATCCATGTGATTTCTTTACCAGTCGTTCATTATTTTGTGTATCAGCCTCCACACAAAGCCGAGCGCAGTGCGGTATACTGTAATGATGCTCCAGTCAGTCTGCCCGGACTGCGCCTGAACCATCTTAAAAACACGAAGCCTCCAATAAGCTCATTTGTAAAAGTTAGTAAAGAATGGCGCTATATAATCTAAGGAAGCTGAATGTGAACTCCTAGCTGGAGCAACGAGAGAGGGAGAGAGGGGGCGGGGCAGAGAAGGAGGCGGAGACGCTGCTAGGCAACCGGCTCCTGAACATTCCACTCCGCTGAGCAGAGACCGTTAGGATTTAAAAATGCCAAAGTTCCGAGCGCCGTTAGTATGGGCTGCCAGAAATGAGGAGAAAATAAATACAGCTTTTTATAAATGTGTGCATTCAGATATCATTTAGAAATCTAGTTACAACATTTAACAGTTAGCTAAATATTTAAATAAATCTTAAATCTCTCTTAACTAGATTTAACATTTTGCTAAATATTTAACTGGCCGCTAAATCTGAATATTTAACAATTAACATAACATAATTGTACCTGTGTGTGTCTCAGTGTTTGTGTGTGTGTCTCTGTGTGTGTCTCAGTGTGTTTGTGTCTCAGTGTATGTGTGTGTGTTTGTGTCTCAGTGCGTGAGTGTGTGTGTCTCAGTGTGTGTCTCTCAGTGTATGTGTGTGTCTCTCAGTGTGTGTGTGTGTGTCTCAGTGTGTGTGTTTGTCTCAGTGTGTTTGTCTCAGTGTGTGTGTTTGTCTCAGTGTGTGTGTGTGTCTCAGTGTGTTTGTCTCAGTGTGTGTCTCAGTCTGTGTCTCAGTGTGTGTGTTTGTCTCAGTGTGTGTGTGTGTCTCAGTGTGTGTGTGTCTCAGTCTGTGTCTCAGTGTGTGTGTCTCAGTGTGTGTGTGTCTCAGTGTATGTGTGTGTGTCTCAGTGTGTTTGTCTCAGTGTGTGTCTCAGTCTGTGTCTCAGTGTGTGTGTTTGTCTCAGTGTGTGTGTGTGTCTCAGTGTGTGTGTGTCTCAGTCTGTGTCTCAGTGTGTGTTTGTCTCAGTGTGTGTGTCTCTCAGTGTGTGTGTGTGTCTCAGTGTGTTTGTCTCAGTGTGTGTGTTTGTCTCAGTTTCTGTGTGTCTCAGTGTGTTTGTGTCTCAGTGTGTGTGTGTGTGTCTCAGTGTCTTTGTCTCTCAGTGCGTGAGTGTGTGTGTCTCTTAGTGTGTGTGTGTGTGTGTCCCTGTGTGTGTGTCTCAGTGTGTGTCTCAGTGTGTGTGTGTGTCTCAGTGCGTGAGTGTGTGTGTCTCTGTGTGTGTGTGTGTGAGTCTCACTGTGTGTCACAGTGTGTGTGTGTGTGTCTCAGTGTGTGTGTCTCAGTGTATCTGTGTGTCTCTCAGTGTGTGTGTGTGTCTCAGTGTGTGTGTGTGTGTGTCTCACTGTGTGAGTGTTTCAGTGTGTGTGTGTCTGTGTCTCAGTGTGTGTGTGTCTCACTGTGTGAGTGTCTGTGTGTGTGTCTCGGTGTGTGTGTGTGTGTGTCTGTGTGTGTGACTGACACACACACACGCGCACAAGGATCACAGAGCAGTTTGGTGCCAAACCAATTATTTTTATTTAAGAACAATAATAAACAAAAAGCTAATTGAACAAAATATCAAACAATTTGAGGAAAGAAAGTGGAAACCAAAAATAACTATTTATAGTCACCTAATCACAGGTACTGACTCCAATAACTGAGTCCAACCACAGAGCTGCAAAACTGCCCTCTGATCTGCACAAAAAGACGATCCTGACTGAACAAAACTAACAGCCTTTATACCCTTCCAGACCTCCCCCTCCCCCAGAATAAACCATTCTGCAGGTGGGTATATAGAAACAAACCAGCAAGCAGTTATCAAGAATAAATAAAGTATTCAAAAAGAAACAAATCAATGAATATATATAAACATTAATCTAACACGTGCATTAAAACTATGCTTTAAAACAAGCAGAGGGAAACGTACTGAAAATCAGCTGTCCCCCCTTTCAATATCTTCTACAGGTACTGCCCTGACTACAGGAAGTCAGTACTCAGGGAAGTCAATAAAAGCTTCCCTC
The DNA here is from genome assembly GCF_902713425.1 of Acipenser ruthenus. Taxonomy (NCBI): domain Eukaryota; kingdom Metazoa; phylum Chordata; class Actinopteri; order Acipenseriformes; family Acipenseridae; genus Acipenser; species Acipenser ruthenus. The sequence continues at coordinate 1,197,442 of NC_081230.1, forward strand.
ACCAACATGGCTGCTTCCCCACTTCCTGTCAAGATGGAGGACCTCACCACCACACCCAACTCAGGTTACCTGAACCATTGCATATCAGTTTATCTCAACAATAGTACTGCAATACATTGTTCTGGAAGTGTGCTCCTTTCCAAACCAGCTCTCTAAACCGTACTCTTCATTAACCTTTCTTTTGTTGTTCAGGACACTCCCAACCACAGGCCTCCAGTCCCCGTACAACAGGGAAGTGAATTTTGTTTTTATTATTTTCCTTACTAGACACAAGGATCAGCAACACCATACAAAAACAGATTAAAAACATTTGCAGTAAATGTCCAGATACATACTGAGACAATGTGAGGGTCTCCTCCCTCACACTCCTCCTCCTCCTCATCATCATCCTTATCTTCCTCATCAGGTCAATCAGGCTTGGCTGTTTCCAGACTTGACCCTTGACCGTTGTGACTTGAGACTTGACATAAATATATATATTAGAACAAACAGTTCTAGTAAATGTCCACACGGTGGCAGCATTGTATAAGGAATAAGACCATAAGAAAGTTTACCAACGAGAGGAGGCCCCATTCAGCCCATCTTGCTCGTTTGGTTTTTAGTAGCTTAATGATCCCAGAATCTCATCAAGCAGCTTCTTGAAGGATCCCAGGGTGTCAGCTTCAACAACATTACTGGGGAGTTGGTTCCAGACCCTCACAATTCTCTGTGTAAAAAAGTGCCTACTATTTTCTGTTCTGAATGCCCCTTTATCTAATCTCCATTTATGACCCCTGGTCCTTTTTTCTTTTTTCAAGTCAAAGAAGTCCCCCGGGTTGACATTGTCTATCCCTTTTAGGATTTTGAATGTTTGAATCAGATCGCCGCGTAGTCTTCTTTGTTCAAGACTGAACAGATTCAATTCTTTGAGCCTGTCTGCATACGACATGCCTTTTAAACACGGGATAATTCTGGTTGCTCTTCTTTGCACTCTTTCTAGAGCAGCAATATCCTTTTTGTAACGAGGTGACCAGAACTGAACACAATATTATAGGTGAGGTCTTACTAATGCATTGTAAAGTTTTAACATTACTTCCCTTGATTTAAATTCAACACTTCTCACAATATATCCGAGCATCTTGTTGGCCTTTTATGTAGCTTCCCCACATTGTCTAGATGAAAACATTTCTGAGTCAACATAAACTCCTAGGTCTTTTTCATAGATTCCTTCTTCAATTTCAGTATCTCCCATATGATATTTATAATGCACATTTTTATTGCCTGCGTGCAGTACTTTACACTTTCCTCTATTAAATGTCATTTGCCATGTGTCTGTCCAGTTCTGAATTCTGTCTAGATCATTTTGAATGACCTTTGCTGCTTTGCTGTCTGCCACTCCTCCTATTTTTGTGTCGTCTGCAAATTTAACGAGTTTGCTTACTATACCAGAATCCAAGTCATTAATGTAGATTAGGAATAGCAGAGGACCTAATACTGATCCCTGTGGTACACCACTGGTTACCTCGCTCCATTTTGAGGTTTCTCCTCTAATCAGTACTTTCTGTTTTCTACATGTTAACCACTCTAATCCATGTGCATGCATTTCCTTGAATCCCTACTGCGTTCAGTTTGAGCATTAATCTTTTATGCGGGACTTTGTCAAAAGCTTTCTGGAAATCTAAATAAACCATGTCTATCCATTGTCGATGTTGCATCCTCACAAAAGTCAAGCAGGTTAGTTAGACACGATCTCCCTTTCCTAAAACCATGCTGGCTGTCTCCCAGGATATTGTTACCATATAGGTAATTTTCCAATTTGGATCCATAAGTTTACATATAATAGAAGTCAGGCTTATTGGTCTATAGTTACCTGCTTCGGTTTTGTCTCCCTTTTTGTGGTTCGGTATTACGTTTGCTATTTTCCAGTCTGTCGGTACAACCCCTGTGTCAAGAGACTGTTGCATGATCTTGGTTAGCGGTTTGTAAATAACTTCTTTCATTTCTTTGAGTACTATTGGGAGGATCTCATCCGGCCCAGGGGATTTGTTTATTTTAAGAGCTCCTAGTCCCTTTAACACTTCTACCTCTGTTATGCTAAAGTTTTTTTAAATTGGATAGGATCAGGTCGACATGTGGGGCATGTTGTCCGAGTCCTTCGCAGTAAAAACCTGTGAAAAGTAATCATTTAATATACTCGCTATTTTATTTTCTTCGTCTGTGATTTTGCCGTTTGTGTCTCTTAGACATTTAACCTCCTCTCTTGCTGTTATAATATTGGAAAAACGTTTTGGAATTGGTTTTAGCCCCCTTAGCAATGTTCATTTCTGTCTCTCTCTTGGCCTTTCTAACTTCTTTTTTGACTTGTGTTTGCAGTTCCAAACAGGAGGAGTGGCAAACACTGTTGCAGCAGCAAAGGTCATTCAAAATGATCTCGAGAGCATTCAGAACTGGGCAGACACATGGCAAATGACATTTAATAGAGGAAAGTGGAAGGTGCTGCACGCAGGCAATACATTTCTCACCCCTTCCTTTCTATATTGATTAATTGTGGGCTCTAGTTTTTTATTTAACATCGCTGAGTCCCTTGACCCTGTGGATTGCAACCACAATGTAGAAACATATAGAGAATGGATGGGAATGGTCAATAAACATCACTGCTGTTTCTCTTAAAGCGTGTTTATTTATTTCTAATACTGGACCCTGTCTTAATACTGTATCACATTCTGAATATGAATATAGCTGAGTTTTTAATTGTAGGTAATACTTAGAATACCAGATACACATTTAGCATTAAAAAGCAATCCATGTGATTTCTTTACCAGTCGTTCATTATTTTGTGTATCAGCCTCCACACAAAGCCGAGCGCAGTGCGGTATACTGTAATGATGCTGCAGTCAGTCTGCCCGGACTGCACCTGAACCATCTTAAAAACACGAAGCCTCCAATAAGCTCATTTGTAAAAGTTAGTAAAGAATGGCGCTATATAATCTAAGGAAGCTGAATGTGAACTCCTAGCTGGAGCAACGAGAGAGGGAGAGAGGGGGCGGGGCAGAGAAGGAGGCGGAGACGCTGCTAGGCAACCGGCTCCTGAACATTCCACTCCGCTGAGCAGAGACCGTTAGGATTTAAAAATGCCAAAGTTCCGAGCGGCGTCAGGCGCTTCGTTTAATTAACACACCGTTGCTGACATTTTAATTTTGAAGTAACCATATTTTAAATACTCAAATAGCACTGTATTAACTACTTGCTTTGACCAACTAAAAGCTATGACCAGCAATTATAAGCGAGATTTAATATAAATGCTTGACGCGCACTGACATTTAGGGACACACACACACACAAATAATAATAATAATAATAATAATAATAATAATAATAATAATAATAATAATAATAATAATAATAATAATAATAAAAATAAACATGTTTTGCTTAAATGTGTTGTTGAATGTCTACAGATCTTTTTGTTCCTTCTTTCTTACATAACACGTGTGCAGTTTAATTCTTTTGCATCAACACAATTAAAATGGCTAACGTTTCATTTATTTATTTATTTATGTATTTATTTATGTATGTATTTATGTATGTATTTATTTTAGCTGCCTGCTCGCATGCTCCTCAGAAGGCGCTGAGCTGCCTCTCCTCACACTGCGTGTCGTTTTGAAGCGCTGTGTTTAAGATATTTTCATGTTTGATCTCCTGGCTCTCTGTTAAAATGCAGTCTGTCCTGCCATCAGTTCCCCTGCATCCTGATAAAACGGGAACAACATGGAGGTTTTTAACATTGTCAAACTGAAGCCAGGGTTAATCTTTTATCCCCTGTTGGTTGAACTTGTATTTTACACGACTGTGAACACGCTGCAACTCACTCGAAGCTCCCTGTTCACTTTCATCTTCTGACACACCTGCATTGCTCATTCCCTGTAAAGACGCCGACATATCTGAATTTGTTATTTTCCTCATCTTGGTTTGACAAACTGTCTGGAAACGAGTAGCCATCGCACTGATAAATCAGTGAAACTGGCGGGTATGGGATTTGTAGTTTTTAATGTGTGATTAACAGTGGGCAGGGGACACCAATAAACTACATTCCCAGGGTGCATTACGATTGAGCTTTGAGTTTAGATCCGAATGTGAGGGGTTTTTTTGTTTTTCTTTCCAGCTGAAAAAATAAAATCACGTTTATTTTTTATAGTCTGCCTTTAGGAATTTCTAGTCGCCTACGTGCGGCTAAATTAAAATGTATTTTCGCACAAGCATTTTGTTCGTCTCGTACGCAGAAACTGTTGTGATTTCATCTGTGCTACTGGACGACACAGAAGACTCTGCCCATCAGCCGAAACAAACACTGTTGTGTGAGTATATGCTATGATTCGTCCCGACATCCACCAAAAATCTTTGCGATCCACGTACCGGCCACCACTGTATTAAACTAACATGTTATTTGAACACAGCTCCGTGACAAGCGGTTGCTGGTGCCCTCTGCTGTTTACAATGGGTAGTACAGGTAGTGAAATTCAGTAATGAATTACTGTTATTATTATTTGTTTCTTAGCAGAAATCCAGGGCTGCTTACAATTGTTACAAATTATCACAGTACAAAGTATCACATTATAAAACATCACATTACAGAATATCATAATACAGATAAGAGCAGATATGAAAGTACCATAAAATCAATTCAAGTAAGAGCAGAATAATAAAGCACACAGTAAATTATAAGAGCGAATTCGACTAAGAGCAGCTAAACCTGATAGTAACTATTTGCTTATATGAGCCCAGTAAGAACAGGCAGTAAGCATGATAAATACATGAGAATGATTTCAAATAAGAGCAATTACAGAACACTTTATTATTTATACACAGTACTCTCCTGCGTATCCTGTAAATATTCTGTCTGCTGTATTTTAAGTATGTATCTGAAATGTCTATCTTTATACAGGGGTTAAGGTTATCCGAGTCATTTCAAAGGGCAACTGAGCTGATAGATAAACAGTTCTAGTAAATGACCACACGATGGCAGCATTGGATAAGAAATACCGAGAGCTGCGTTCTGCCCGTCTCCATGAAGTCCAGGTTTACAGCACAGGAAGCCTGTTATTGTAACTGATTTGCCAGGACACTGACTGGTGCCTGGTTTATGTTCGCCACTAGATGTCACTGTTTACTCAGCTTTCTGTATTTCAACATTCAGAATTCTTGAAATGAATATAGATTAATGGATGACCACAGGCCCGAATTAGCGGAGGGGTGGGAAGTAAAGTTGATCCTCTGTTATATAATTAATTATAATTCTGTGTTACATGATTCAACTACAGCAGTGCAAGCTGATTCTTCAGCTCTGGTTTATAGTTATGTTTCATTTTATGAAATAAAAAATAATCAGGAGTGTTTTGCACACTTTCTGGTGCTGGGACTCTATCAGCCTATAGGGTTAATAACTAATACTACACTGTACTCTCTCTTTATTAGCTTGTTTCTCTTCATGTCTCGGATGAAATCTGGATTCCAAGAGTGTGTGTGCATGAATGAATGAATATGTGTATGTGTGTGCATGAATATGTGTATGTGTGTGCATGAATATGTGTATGTGTGTGCATGAATATGTGTATGTGTGCTTACTAGATCTCTCGGCTCCAGGCACACAAGTCTTACTGCAGGTATCCTCCAGGTGGGATCTGTAGGGAAGTGGGTCCTGTAGGAGTCTCCAGTGACCAGGCAGCTACAGAGACAGGAACAGGAGTCATGGCAAGCCTGCATTGGAAGCACAGCGGAATGGGCAGCGCTAGAGGACTAGCAGACCCCTCACCAGTCAGTGACCAGGTCCCATTGAGGGCTGGAGTCCAGTTCAGGTGGTCAGTCTGGCTGTGGAGCTGCAGGAGCTCAACCTGTAGAAAAACACGGGCTCCAGCAGAGACTGGGACACGGGGAATGCAGAGTTGAACTGGGAGTAGCTCACATCTAGAGGGGAAAAAAAAAAAAAAAAAGCTTTGTAGGTCACTGCTATGCTTTTGAAGCACTTGAGTTCAGGACTCACTTCATATCAAGGACAGAGGCTCATGGGAGTTGTAGTCTAATCCGTTGGCCAATGTGTTCAGCTTTGGGAGTTTAGAATGAAGACTACAGAGCGCGTCAGCGTCCACGAGAAGCGCCGCGCACAGCAGTGCGAGTCTGGAAGAGACAGGTCCGTGAAACGAGCGCGCTGCAGGGTATGCGCTAATCGAGTGAGGGGAAATGAACAATTAAAATTAACCCTTTAAGGTACAGGTTATTACTACCCCCCCGAATTATACCAAATCATTATTACAACGAAGTGCACCAATTCAAACGTACGGACAGGTTGGATGCGGGCTTTTAAGTTTGTCAGTTTTTCTCCTCTTGAGTCACTCTCCAATATTAATTGGATACCATTTGAACAACAAAACAGCGAAGAAAAAAAAAGTTAACTTTTAATTTGGTTAAGAAAGATACTATTAGGTTTTTAAAAGACATATTAACGTTTGAATGTTGTCACCGTTGGAAAAGAATAAAGTTAAGCGTCTCAAACCAAGTGCTCGACACACACAAAATAGAAAGAAAAAAAAAGTGTTTCTAGTTTACACACACATATACATATATACAGTGCCTTGCGAAAGTATTCGGCCCCCTTGAACTTTGCGACCTTTTGCCACATTTCAGGCTTCAAACATAAAGATATGAAACTGTAATTTTTTGTGAAGAATCAACAACAAGTGGGACACAATCATGAAGTGGAACGAAATTTATTGGATATTTCAAACTTTTTTAACAAATAAAAAACTGAAAAATTGGGCGTGCAAAATTATTCAGCCCCTTTACTTTCAGTGCAGCAAACTCTCTCCAGAAGTTCAGTGAGGATCTCTGAATGATCCAATGTTGACCTAAATGACTAATGATGATAAATAGAATCCACCTGTGTGTAATCAAGTCTCCATATAAATGCACCTGCACTGTGATAGTCTCAGAGGTCCGTTTAAAGTGCAGAGAGCATCATGAAGAACAAGGAACACACCAGGCAGGTCCGAGATACTGTTGTGGAGAAGTTTAAAGCCGGATTTGGATACAAAAAGATTTCCCAAGCTTTAAACATCCCAAGGAGCACTGTGCAAGCGATAATATTGAAATGGAAGGAGTATCAGACCACTGCAAATCTACCAAGACCTGGCCGTCCCTCTAAACTTTCAGCTCATACAAGGAGAAGACTGATCAGAGATGCAGCCAAGAGGCCCATGATCACTCTGGATGAACTGCAGAGATCTACAGCTGAGGTGGGAGACTCTGTCCATAGGACAACAATCAGTCGTATACTGCACAAATCTGGCCTTTATGGAAGAGTGGCAAGAAGAAAGCCATTTCTTAAAGATATCCATAAAAAGTGTCGTTTACAGTTTGCCACAAGCCACCTGGGAGACACACCAAACATGTGGAAGAAGGTGCTCTGGTCAGATGAAACCAAAATCGAACTTTTTGGCAACAATGCAAAACGTTATGTTTGGCGTAAAAGCAACACAGCTCATCACCCTGAACACACCATCCCCACTGTCAAACATGGTGGTGGCAGCATCATGGTTTGGGCCTGCTTTTCTTCAGCAGGGACAGGGAAGATGGTTAAAATTGATGGGAAGATGGATGGAGCCAAATACAGGACCATTCTGGAAGAAAACCTGATGGAGTCTGCAAAAGACCTGAGACTGGGACGGAGATTTGTCTTCCAACAAGACAATGATCCAAAACATAAAGCAAAATCTACAATGGAATGGTTCACAAATAAACATATCCAGGTGTTAGAATGGCCAAGTCAAAGTCCAGACCTGAATCCAATCGAGAATCTGTGGAAAGAACTGAAAACTGCTGTTCACAAATGCTCTCCATCCAACCTCACTGAGCTCGAGCTGTTTTGCAAGGAGGAATGGGCAAAAATTTCAGTCTCTCGATGTGCAAAACTGATAGAGACATACCCCACTTAAGGGGGCTGAATAATTTTGCACGCCCAATTTTTCAGTTTTTTATTTGTTAAAAAAGTTTGAAATATCCAATAAATTTCGTTCCACTTCATGATTGTGTCCCACTTGTTGTTGATTCTTCACAAAAAATTACAGTTTCATATCTTTATGTTTGAAGCCTGAAATGTGGCAAAAGGTCACAAAGTTCAAGGGGGCCGAATACTTTCGCAAGGCACTGTATATATATATATATATATATATAGCTACCTCCTAATTTAAATAAGATTTTTTTAAAAAACATAAATAACATTACACTTTCTGTAAAAAGAGCGCGACGGCCATGGTATCTGTCCTCCACGCTGATTGCCCGACTAACCACGACACCTCAACACCAGCGATACCGTTTAACCGGACCCGACCCGAGTATATATACTGGAGACGCCGGGTCTCGGCAGCGATAGCAGGTGGGATTGATCAAGCAATTCCGACCCATTGCGCGCTCTGGAGGATCAATTGAGGAAATCGACCCGCATTGCGTCATTAATTAAATTAAACTCAGAAAACAAAAAATGATGATAACTGGGGACACCCGATCAGCAGTTAATCACGCGTGATTAAGACCACGTGTTGACTCTTCAGTTCAATCTCAGTCAGGTGCTGTGATCGGGGCGCGTGTGAACGGAAGCGGTGCGATTCTGAGGTCTTTATAAACCCCGGGGCGCGCCGTGTCCCACCAAGCGAGCGAGCGAACGCAGCGGCTTCTTTCTGTGGTAGAGAAGCGAGGTGTTGTTAGTGATTGGTGATCTGTGGTGGACACGGCTGGAGAAATCGTATTGAGATGGGGTTTAGGCTGCTTTTAGGGTGAGTTTAATTTTTGTAAATTAGATTTTAAGATAGATATAGATGTTGTCTCGCTATTCGTGGACTGTGGATATCACATTTTCAAACAATTCCACCAACCCCTCTATCTGTGCACATTTAAAATAATTAACAATTTAGCCTAGTCCTTGGTCTGTTTAAGTTAAATTGAACTTCAGCATTCTACTTCAGTTAACTGGTTGCTGCGGATGAGTGTGCCGGATGTCTAAGAATTCACATGTATATGTGTATTATTATTATTATTATTATTGTTCCAGAGTTGCCTGGTTATGCGCGGTGTTCCCGGCTGGCTTGGTCGCTCAGGACTTGTCTGGTAAGATCAATATTCACGCCGCAGAACAATCTCCAGTCTGCAGTGTAATATATCTGTATCACTTGTGTTCATGTGGTACTTGTGTGTCTTGGGTTCACAAACCCAACTCTACACTAATGTTGGGGTATTTAATGTTATCCAGTTGGGCTAGTCCAGGACTCCCGCTAACTGGAATCTGTGTATTATGTCTATCACAGTATTATCAGATATGTTTAATAAATTGATTGACCGCCCTTGTATACAGAATAAAAGGGTGATGGTTCTCGGGGCAGATCAGATAATTGACAGTCACTCGAGATGCTTAATGAAGAGAATTAATTGAACTGGGAACTCGCCCTTGATGATTTGGCATGTAACGTTTAGACTTCCTGAACGTTGTAGTTGATTCAAGTTATGAGTATTCTATTAATCGATTGAATTGGCAGCTTTGTTTAGGCTTATGAAACGCTATGTAACCAACTTACAAAACGTTTTATCTATTCTATTTAATATGGTGTGTGTGTGACTTTGTATTGCCGGTGTTCTTAAATAACGGAGCGGCTCTGTGCGTTCATTTCTGACTTCAGGTAACTTTGTGACCGAGTGCCGGGATCGGTACTTCTGGATGTCAACCAATGGCAAGTTTGCCGGCGGTAACTTTCGCTTTGACGTCATCGGTAAGTTGGGTCGGTTTAAGTAACGGCAGCTGTGCCGGCATTCGGGTTTTGAGTATAGGGTAAAACGTTGGGTCTCTTTTTGTTAATAAAAACCTTGTGGGGTATCAGAATTAAAGTAATTTAAAGGAAACTCTTATTGGCTGGTTAAGAGTGCCACAGATAAACGGAATCTCTGAAATGATTTCAATCCCTATGGGATTGGCTCGGTAGCCCGTTGCGATGTTCTCCCTCATTTTTATCCCCCCTCCAGATAGAAGCGGGGTTTACCCGCTGAATGACAGCTACGCAGCGGCGTGCGGGTTTACGTATTCCTTCAACCTTCCCGGAGACTTGATCTTCAGAGCGTCGTTCTTGGCCTGTCACGTGGAGAGCGTGGTGAGTACGTCACTGCAGTAAAAAAAACGCTTCACACTCTCGTACACCGCAACGGGGAACTGAAAAACATGCATCTATATAATCCTGTTCCCTTTATCAATTACAATGTTCATCAAGTCTGCAATCGGCAGGTAAACATCTCGCAATGGCAACGCATTCATTTGAAGCCGGTTTGGTGCATTAAGTTCCTTTCAATTGAAAGAGCTGAACTATCTCAGAAATGGTCTCCCATTCCTTTTAGGGGTGCAATGGTCTTGTCATCCACCCTGTTTTTGGAAGTCCTAGCCCCGTATGCCGCTTGTGAAGAAGTCTCCCGTACTGACACGTTCTCTCTAGAATGACGTCTCCTATGCGCTCCAGTACCACTTCGTGAGACTGGACTCTCTGGGCAGAGAGACGGTCTACCCCTTCTCCCTGTCCTGCAGCATGGAGAGCCCCTGGAACCCCCGTGAGATCGTCTGTGAGGATAACTACATGGAGGTGAAGGGGACCCCCAAAACTAGGGTTCACAATTGAGCAATGTATCTGCTCCTATTAATAGATCAATCACACCCTAGTGATTTAAGGATGGAAATGACTCCTATTGCATAGCAGTTTCACCCATTCCAGGTTTTATGATCAGCTTGATTTTACTCACAGTGTGTAGGTAACAACCTTGGGTGTCTTAATTGTAGTAAAACCAGGATTGGATCAAACTGCTTTGCAATGGGAGTCTTATTTTGCTCCCTGGGCAGCAGTGGAGTGGTGGTTAGGGCTCTTGAGTGGAGGGTCATGGGTTCAATCCCAGGTGGGGACACTGCTGCTGTACTCTCGAGCAAGGTACTTTACCTAGATAGCTCCCGTAAAAACCCAACTGTATAAATGGGTAAGTGTATGTAAAAATAATGTGGTATTTTGTAACAATTGTAAGTCTCCCTGGAGAAGGGCGTCTGCTAAGAAATAATTCTAACTAATGGAGTTGCACTTCAGGGGTAAACGCGATTCCTATTGCATAGCAATTTTACTTCCGGTCCAGGTTTTACTGTGAGCTCGATTTTTAGCCACAGTGTGCCTAGGTAACAAGCTTGTCGCAAAACCAGGCACGTCACAGCCTGCTATGCATGGGGAGTCTTGGTCCAATCCCTGCTGTTCAAACCTCCTGCCCCCAGGTGTCTGTTAGGATGAATGTCCCGGTCATCGCTCAGGAAGGACTGGAGAAGGAGGACTGGGAAGCGGCTCTCTCCATAGTGAGTGAACTTTCAACTGGGATTGGGGGGGGGGTGGGGTAAGGGCTTCCCAGGTCCTGGGGGACCCCTTGTGTCTGTTTAATTCCACCTGAGCGCTCAATTGAACTATTGGCTTAAGACCTTTTTAATTGTGTTCAGCGTCTAAATGGTTGGCAGTGTATTCAACTTTTAGAAGTAACTTGAAAGCTGAGGACAATTGCAGGTTTATTCACTATTAGTTGAGTGAAGGGTGTAAGCAATTGATAAACTGGTTGGAATGGGGGGGGGCTGGTGTAGAGCAGGGTTGTCAAACTGTTCCTGGTGGACCACAGTGTCTTCAACCCACAGCTTTGAAGCACTTGGTTTCATTTGATTAATCAGACACATTACCATCTCTCCCGGGCCTCTGTTTGTATAGGTAGTGTACCTTGAATGAATTTTTTTCTGAGATCCACCAAGACCATGCAAAAATATTAACCCTATCCAATTGGTTCAAGTAAGTTCATTGAGAGAAGCTGGAATGGACACTGTCCCTCGGAGTGGAGTTTGATGCCTCTGGTGTAGAGGTTTCTTTCTGTAGTGCTTGCAGTGCCTCTTGTGGACGCTCTCTGAACTGCACCTCTTGCAGCTTCCCGAATGGCTCTGGGTCTCAGCTGGCTTTTCGTTGTGTTGCTCTGCAGGCCCAGGGAGCGGTGATGTCCGTGTGGCAGGTGGTGTTCCACCAGACCGGGATGCCCCCCAAAACCATGACCGCCGAGGACACCCGTAGCGCAGGATACCTCGTCAACTCCACGTCCAGCCGCGTCATCTTCAGATCGCCCTACGGCATGCCCATGTCCGAGGTGCTCCTGGTGAGTTCTTAAAATACTGTGATCCCAAACCAGCTTCCATTATTTAATAGCGTCCTTTTGTGTGCTAATATCTGAGGGCTCTCTAGAAATACACAGCAAGGCAAAAAATAGGACGTTAACAAACTTGGCGTTTTTAAATGCTGATGGATTTAAAGTTAAATCTCTTTTGCAATCAACTTAATTTTCTGAATTTCATTTTTTGGCTATAGCTGCCTTCTCAATTTTGCATATGACTAGGAGTAAAATCTAGTCCAATTTAATATGCTGTTTTGAACAATTTAGATCTATTTAATGTGTAATGTAAAGTGTTTTGTATTGCAAGATGCCATAATAGTAGTCTAGGAATGACTTTAGCAGAGCCAAGGTGACTGACGGGTGTTAAAATGCAAGATTCATATTTGCACTTGGTGTAAACAACACTATTGAAATAACTTCTAGGATGCAACAAGTTAGGATTATAGCAAGTTGTGTCTATAGTGGTGCAATAATGCATCAGCTGAGGATCCAGTAATGTGGTGCTGAGGTCAGGAGAGTCCAGAGCAGGAGGGGCGGATCAGGAGATCTACAAGCGCAGTCTGAACAGGGGGGTCTTGAGGGGGCGGTGAGGCGCGGGGCTCGTCGCGGTCTCTGCTGCAACGCTCTTCTCTATCCTCAGGTGTCGGGGATCCCTGTGGAAGCCATCAGAGCCACTGTGTTCTATAAGCAGAGGTGGATGCTGCTATTGGTGGACACTTCAGCTGCCTGCGCCAAGAGTGAGTCACCGAGGAGCACAGCAATCCTAGGAGGGCTAATGGTCGGGAAGCATTACCTGAGCTGGGAACTTAAGTGGAACAGTCTAGTGCATTGTACACTTGACTTTGAATTGGCTGCACTAGCTACACTTTGACACCTGGTGGCACTGTGTGCTATGTGGAACTCATTCTTCCACAACCTATTAACCCATTAAGTGCCATTGTCCTCCTTTGAGGGTGGGTGTAACTTTGTATTTGAGCATGTGACTGACACAGCTCCATGTTAAATCTCTACCCTATAAGTCTAGTGTCAAACTGCATAAATTCTCCAATAAGTTATAGTTCTGGTGCTAGTGTTTTAGAAGTGCTTCATCTTCCATGCATTAAGACCATGAACATCTTGTCATCTGACTGTTTAAAAAGTCTATAAAAACAAATCCCTTTTCTACACCAAGGGGGGGAAAGAATAGTATACCATGGCAAAATGCCTCGCGTTTCATCTTTTTCCAGACCCCTCTGTTTTCAATGGCACCTACCTCAGCTGGGTCACCCCGAGGCTCATCACCCCGCTGGTCCTGCATCCCACCAAGTTCCTGGATAAACGGATCACGATGGGGGTGGAGGGGAGGGTCCTGGATGAGGTCGCTGCTACCAGCAGGGGGTACCAGCTGCTAGTCAACGGCACTGCAGTGGAAATCCGCATTCCCTTCGGAGCTGTGGGGGGGTATCGCAAGGTAAGATAGCCAGGGACCCTCTGGTTGGGTCTCTGTCTGTGGAGGCTTGGTGATTTTTAGAGAAGGGCTTTTTCCTGGCTTGACCCTGAGCGAGTCACTTCACCTCCTTGTGCTCCATCCTTCGGATGAGACGTAAAACAAACGAGGTCCTGTTGGAAGTGACTCTGCAGTTGAGGATGCATAGTTCACACCCCCCTAGTCTCGTCAAGTTGCTTTAGAGAAGCGTCCTTCTAAATCAAAAGCCCGTTCTCCCTGGGGAAGGGGGTGTAATGGCAGCAGTTTTGCATGTTGTACTTCTCCCTGTATCTGGGGAAAATCCCTTGACTACTTGGCCTAAGTTATTGCATATGAGAATCTGGGGATATAGGGGGAAGTCTGTTTTGTTTCTTAGCAGATGCTTTTATCCAAGGTGACTTGGAGACTAGGGTGTGTGAACTATGCATCAGCTGCAGAGTCACTTGCAACAATATCTCCCCTGAAAGAGGGAGCACAAGGAGGTGAAGTGACTTGCTCTGGGTCAGAGTCAGATGTTGTACTGATTTGTATATCTGTAATGCCTGTCTTTTTACAGAGTCATGTGATTGATAACAAGTACAACCAGGTGTATGAGATTGACCTTTTCCTGGAGCACCAATGGGCTGATGACCTGTGGGAGGTGACCCAGCACCGCTCCTTCAAGCCAGCCCGCTCCCCCTACCTCCCTGAGACCCCATATGTGGTGAACAGTGAGTACTCTCCACAGCCCTGCACTGTAGGGGTAACCTTGGAGCACGCAATTGGGGGGTGAACAGGGTTAGAAACTCTAGTGCTGCTGCACCCAGTCCTGGGGTTCAGAGCTCTTCAGTTATGTTTCTTGCGCTTCACCTCTCTAATCCCTGCTCTCAGACACCATCCCGAGTGAGAAGGGCTTCACGGTGACCCTTGGTAACTTCAAGCCGGACGTTGAGCTGAAGAACCTGACCCTCAACGGGGTTCCTCTGACCCTTCCCGAGGCCCAGAACAGAGGCGTGAAGATCAGCGAGGTCCAGCACCCCAACGGCACCAAGGACTTCGTCCTGAAGGTCCCCTTCGACAACCCGCTAGTCTCTGTAGAGGTGAGGATTAACCCACTCGAATAAGGAGGTACCAAACCATTGAACACAAAACCATACCAATGGGGGGGGGGGGGGAAGCCTCCTGTTCATAGTGAAAGCCAGCTTAATTTATATACACGTGACCATGAGGTGTCACAGGGGAAGACTCTTGAACAAATCTGCAACATGAATTATACAGGAAATCTAATATTGCACATGGACTGTATCATGCACTGTTTGGGAGTGGCCAGTCTGCAGCAGGTGACAGTCCAGGATTTTGGGGGGGTGGGGTGGTTCTGTAACCTTTTGACCTGATTTTCTCTTGCAGTACATTGGGGCTCTCATCAGGAGGTACACCTTGAACATCAACTACACCTTGAACATTGTCCCTCAGAATGAGCCGTATTTTCACCCGGCTGCTATTGTGTGCGATGTGAAGGATGTTGGTAAGTGAACTGGGGGGGTGATTTCTTGACTAGTTAGATCTGCAAGAGCCTTGCCAGGTTCACCAACTTGCAACAACCCCATACCTGACATGGGCTATGTTGTGGCATTGACTTTTCTGTCTTCAACATTGTACCACCGATCTTGTATTGTATGTCGCCGACTGTTTCAAAGCCAATTGGAATAGAGCCAATAGGAAAGAGGGATTGATGGACTACTGACTTCAGCCACAGTGTGGCAGTGTTCTCCTGTTTAACGAGAGCTGCTTCTGTCCCTCCCCAGGTGTATTTCCATTGCATGGCTGTGGTTTGTGATCCCAACCTGGAGGATACCTGCAATAAGACTTGTGTGCCTGGAGCCCGGAGATCTGGTGAGCATCTGGAGATCAGTCCTGTAATACAAGCAAGCATGACCAGCTGCAGTACAGCATCAACGCTGCTGTATTGAAGCTGCTATCATTGAGTGAAGGGAATACAAAGCCTAATCTCTAAGATTTGAATATCCTGATGGGTCCTTCTTCCTGTGTAATATAATTCTCTATTTGAGTTTGTAAGAGGAGATTTTTTGAATTGTGCTGGTAATGCTCTCTCTGCATTGAGTGAGTTTATAATGATGCCTTTTCATGCAATATCTGTTGCAATAATTTAATCTAAACCATTAAACCTGAACATTTCATTACAGTAAAAATGAATCCAAAGAAATCTTTATCTGTCAAACCTCAAAGCTGGCAATAGTCCTTTTATCTGTACCCTGGAGAGTTGTTTAAATTTTGTCTTTCTCTCAGCCCGTAGTGTGGATCGATTACAGCCAGATCAGAGGCTACATTTCTGCTGGGCCGGTCCAATTGGTACCAGAAGGACAAGTCTTGGACCTTCAAACAGCAGGTGAGACCTTGAGAGTTCTGTTGAATATCCTGGTCATTGAATTCTAACCCTCCTCATCCGATGCTGTGGAGTGCTCTGGTTCTGGAGGGGATGCAAACTAAAACCTCTCAATATATATATATATATATATATATATATATATATATATATAGGAGGCTTGCTGCTCCAGAGCTTAAAGAAAGGGGGTCTATTAGCAGGAGGTTCAAATCCCGGCTCAGCCACTGACTCGCTGTGTGTGACTGTGAATAAGTCACTTCACCTTCTTGTGCTCCGTCCTTCGGATGAGACCCCAAACAAACAAGGTCCTATTGGAAGTGACTCTGCAGCAGTTGTGATGCAGAGTTCACATCCCTAGTCTAAGTCGCTTTGGCAAAGTGTCTGCTAATCCACTAACTTCCAGTGTTTGCAGTAATAAACCACTAGATGGTGCTAAAGGAGCACTAAGCTTTTGATGGGGTGTATGTGGTTTTATTTTTTTACTAGAAGCATGATCAGACTGTATAGGTAACCGGCTCAGGTATGTGTCTTATTAAAATATTAGTAAAAACAGGAATAGACAAAACTATCCAACTGGTCTTATTTCCATTCCTGTGATGCTAAGTCGGTATACTATAGCTGGTATGAAATATCAGTTCTGATAATTGTCCTTCAGAACTGGATGCAGCAATTTGTAGCCAAAACTAATTATTTAAATTAAGGATTTTCCTCACGCCCCCCCAAACAAATAATTTATGAATTTGCATAAAGATGGTGTTCAAATGTTAGTTTACTCTTTTAATGTTTAGGACCTCCATGTTAACTTGTAGAATTTCTTGAAGTTGCTAGGCAACGCTTACAGTAATTGGAGGAATCTTGTGGCCCCCCGGGTCCTAGTGCTCACCCCATCATGTTTTGAATTTCAGGTGACGCCCCCTTGGTTCCGGCGCTGGGCGTGGCGTCCGCTCTCCTCGGAGTTCTGCTCGTCATTCTTGTTGCTGTCGGATTCAGGAGATGTTAAACTTGCTGTCTAACCCAATAAAGATTTTTACATCTCGATTCTTGTGTGTCCCATTGCTTTCTTGTACCCTGAAGGTACACCAGGAATCCAGCGCGGCTTGCTGTTCAAACAGTCTTAAGATAGTGTTTGGCTTTCATTCCAATTGAGCTCTTCATTACTTGACTACACCCTTAATTGAAATGATTTGCTTACTTAAATCTTTGCAGATTCTCAGTTATCTAGAAAAATCTTAAATCCTATATCTAATTATAGCTCTGAAGTCTAGTAAGTGAATTTAGTTCAGTTGCGTAATTCGGCGCTCTGTTAGAAAGAAGTGACAGATTGAGGTGTCTCCCATAACCGGGATTTGGGAACCCTTTTTTGAAAGGGGTAAAAACTGCTAACGTCTGGTCTCAATTCAAACCGATGCGTACAGCTCTGGAGTGAATGGGTACCTGGTCAGAAACTCCACGCTATCGCTGTCAAACGTGACGCGTCCAGGTAAGGGAATGGCACGCAGAATTAAATCTCCTGCATTCTGTAAGCAGAGTGCTAAAGACTTGCTTACAGAAAGTTAATTTGCAAGGGAGGTCCGTCTGCGCTCCTCCTGTTCATGGTACCTGCGCTCGGTTGGGTCACGCAGTGACGTCAGTGTAGGCGCGGCTAGGTGGGTGTCCGTTCTATACTCTCCCCTCGCTCTGTGTGACGTGTCTCCCAAAATTGCCCATGAGTTCACAGCTGTGTCACGTTTACTGCACTTAAACTACCAGTTAGTGTAAAGTAGATGTTTTTGGGTATCTATGGCTAAAATGCAGTAACACAGCATTCACAAAACTTCCTGTTTTAAGTCTTGGCTTTGCACCTTCAGATATCATTGTAGAAATCTCTCTCTCTCTCTCTCTCTCTCTCTCTCGTGAAAAGTTTTAGAACACCTCCATTTTTCCAGTTTTTATTGAAATTTACGCAGTTTAATGTCTCAATGTACTCTGAAATTAAAGCATAGAACAAATAAGCAATTGGAGATAAAAAAATAAATCATGGAATCTTTTTGTTTAACAAAATTTAATCTAAATTTTTTACTCAAAGTAGCCACCTTTTGGAGATATAACAGCCGAACACACTCGTGGCACTCTTTCTACAATGGAAATCAAATATTGTTCGGAAAGTTCTTCCCAACACTGTTGCAGAAGTTCCCACAAATGTGTTGCACTTGTAGGTTGCTTTGCTTTCACCCTTCTGTCCAGTTCATCCCAAACCAGCTCGATGGGGTTTAAGTCTGGAGACTGTGCTGGCCATTTCATGATTTGAAGCCTACTGTCTTGTTCTTTTCTTCTAAGGTAGTTCTGACATAGCGTGGAGGTATGTTTTGGGTCATTATCTTGCTGTAGGATGAACCCCTGACCAACTAGGCGTATACTAGAGGGTATTGCATGGCGCTGCAAAATGCTGTGGGAGCAGTTTTGGTTCAGGGTGCCACTCACTCTGTGCAAGTCGCCGACTCTGGATCCAGCAAAAGAGCCCCAGACCATCACGCTTCCTCCTCCATGTTTGACAGTTGGTGTCACACACCGAGGAACCATCCTTTCGCCTACTCGACGGCGTACAAAAACCCTGCGTGATGAACCGAAGATTTCAAATTTTGATTCATCGGTCCATAAGACCTTCTTCCAGTCTTCAGTAGTCCACTGGCGGTGTTTCATGGCCCAAGCAAGCCTCTTTTTCTTATTTTGCCATCTTAGCAATGGCTTTCTTACTGCCAATCGACATGTCAAACCTGCAGCTCGAAGTCTTCTCTTCACAGTTGAAACTGAGACATGCTTACTTCGACCAGTGTTAAGCTGTGCTTGAAACTGTTGTCCTGTGAGCCGCCTATCATGCAAGCTATTGACTCTTAGAAACTTGTCTTCTGATTCTGTTGTGGCTTTGGGTCTGCCAGACCTCTTCCTGTCAGAGTGTCCTCCAGTTTCCAAGTGCCTTTTGATGGTGTAGGAAACTGTACTCACTGACACCTTGGCTTTCTTTGCAATTTCTCTAAAGGAAAGACCTACACTTTTAAGGGTTATAATGGTCTGTCTGTTTTCCTTTGTTAATAACCATTTTCTCGCCACTATGAGAGCAATA
Organism: Acipenser ruthenus; assembly: GCF_902713425.1. NCBI lineage: Eukaryota > Metazoa > Chordata > Actinopteri > Acipenseriformes > Acipenseridae > Acipenser > Acipenser ruthenus. Next base: position 1,216,624 of record NC_081230.1, read on the forward strand.
TACTACTTCCTGCAGTACAACACTGCCCAAATAATGCTTAAGAGGGTGTAGTAACACAGTCTGTTCCAACACTGCTTTTATACAGACAGAGGGTTTGTAAGTAATCAACAAAAGTTGGGACACCTGTAGGAATTGTTACCATCAACTTTCAAGGCTTAACAGCTGTAAGTTGTTAACCCATTACTTGTCCCCTGAAAAGGCCTTTTTGTATAACTCTGAAATGTACATTATTTTTCAGTTTTTGGTAACCAAAACTTTTTTTTAACCTCTGGCAGTTTACCGCTTACCTTTGTACCATTTCAGGTTATTCACTGGACTTGAACTGCTTAAATTTCAATAAAAACTGGAAAAATGGGGGTGTTCTAAAACTTCTGCATGTAGGCCTACACTAAGAGGTCAGACTGAACCTCACCTTGCATTATCTACAAAAAACAAACCCAGTCAGCAAACGTGGGTTACGAAATGAGAGAGAGAGAGAGAGAGAGCGAGAGCGAGCGAGCGCTAAGCAAAAATCTGAAACTTTTGAAACTTACAAACTCTCCAAAAAATGACAATAGGTGAAACTTAGGGATGAATGTCAGATTATTTGGTAGGTTCAATTTGTTTTCTTAATGCAAAACACCAGCGTTAGGACAGACGCACAGATACTGCAATAGGATTTCAAATACGTGTCTGCTGTTATGAAGTATGTCGGGTTGCGTGTAACGGTTGAAACCAGAGTTCTCACTGTTTGTTTCACGCGGTAACTGTCCTGGAAAAAGGGACGAAAAAATAAGTGTTTTTTTTTAAATGAAGACGGTCAGTAAAGCAATGGGGTCAGCGCGGTTTTATAAATTCTTCATCCCGGTGGCTGTGTTCGCTGTTCTACTCTACCTGGCAAGCCTCAGATTGCGTGAGTACAAACCTTTATTATTATTATTATTATTATTATTATTATTATTTTCTTTAACGCGTTAACACACAAATTGGCTAAATTCCTAAGTTCTCAAACGCTGTTCATTATTAGGAAGCTCTGTGGTCCAGTGATTAAAAAAAGGACTTGTAACCAGTTCAAATCCCGGCTGACTCACTGTGTGTGTGTGTGTGTGACCCTGAGCAAGTCACTTCACCTCCTTGTGCTCCGTCTTTCGAGTGAGTCGTTGTTGTACGTGTTGTAGGGAGTTCACACACCCAGATTTCTGTAAGTAGTCTTGGATAAAGGCGTCAGCTAAATAATAATAATAATATATCAAGCTGTCATTAGCTGTCATTAGCACGTTTTTTTTTTCTTTCCAGAAACGCAGAATTTGTGTTAGCAGATTTGGTATCCTTGACTTTATTAGGCTGTAAATCTGGTGCAGAGGTTGTGCAGGCTCTCCAGATGAATGCTGCTGGCATTGCTTTGTAACAGCATTGCGTGGCTCTGCTTTCAGCCTCTTCCACAGATAGTGGTGTAGCGCACAGCACTTATGCAAATCTGTTAAAGAGAATGTAGTTCTGGGATTTTAAAATGGCATCAGAACTACATTTCCCAGTGCCTAGTGCTCCTAATGAAGCCAGCAATGAGAACCATCTGGGTCAATTGCGATGAACTTGTGGACTTGTGGATTCAGTACAGATCTGCATATTAAGCTGCGGAGGAGCTAATCATAATCTACTTCAAACAAAAGATGGAAGCATTGCTGCTAAAAGTCCCATTTCCAAGTATTGAAAATGCCTGTTCTGTCTTCCATTCCTGATTCTGCAGTTTATAAATCCTCCATCCCTGATTCTAACTTCCATGCAGGCGTGTGAGATTGCTGTTTAAAATCTCACAACCTTGCAATCTAAAACACTACAAATAATAACGACTTGAAACTACAGATCATAAAATATCTAACGAGAGCGCATTTCCCCAAATCATAAATAATAAAAAGTTATAACAAACTTGTAACAGCGGGGAACATTTTACAGGAAAGCGTAGAACTGAAATGGGCTTCAAAGCAACATCAAGTTAAACATGAAAAAACTATTTGTATAAACCACAGAGCTATACAATACTCAATGACAAAATATATGCCTGATTGCACATGGACCGCTTGTATGAGCAGACAGCAGTTTAAAAAGCTGCTCTAGTCATGGTATATATAAGAAATGTAGAAACAAGGACGTCTACGGTATTTATTACTGGATTTTTAAAATGAAATCCCTGATTGAAGACACTGAAAATCATTTAAAACAGCATTTAATACAGGCAGCAAAGCATTTTTAATATAGATTTTATTTGCTTTAGTAGTCTCGTTGTCAAACAACAAATTGATATTAAAAACACAGAACCTACGTTTGTTAATAGAGTACCCAACACCCACTGCATCCCCTACTAACTCACCCTCCTTCTCCACCTTCTTGCCCCTCTCAGACTCTGACCTCTCCTCCCTGCTCCAGGGTCACAAACCCACCACGTGTGCCCTGGACCCCCTCCCCACTCACCTTTTTCAAGCTGCTGCTCCTGCTCTACTTCCCTTCATCTCCTCCCTCCTCAACACCTCTTTACTTTCTGGTATCTTTCCCTCTGCCTTCAAAAAAGCCTCTATGACTCCCCTCCTCAAAAAACCTACCCTCGACCCAACCTCCCTCCAGAGCTACCGTCCTGTCTCCCTCCTACCCTTCCTCTCCAAAACCCTCGAGCGGACTGTACACCGCCAGCTCTCTGCTTTCCTGTCCAACCACTCCCTGCTTGACCCTCTCCAATCTGGCTTCCGCTCTGCTCACTCCACTGAAACCGCCCTCCTGTCTGTCACCAACTCACTTAAGTGTGCCCGAGCTGCCTCTCTCTCCTCGGTCCTAATTCTCCTCGACCTCTCTGCTGCCTTTGACTCTGTTGATCACTCTATTCTACTATCATCTCTTGCTGACCTGGGGATCTCTGGCACTGCTCTGGCCTGGTTCTCCTCCTACCTCTCCAACCGCACTTAACAGGTAACCTGGCGTGGAGCAACCTCCACACCTCACCCTCTCTTAACTGGAGTCCCCCAAGGGTCAGTCTTGGGTCCTCTCCTGTTCTCTCTCTACACCCGCTCCCTGGGCCCCCTCATCGCATCCTATGGTTTCTCATACCATTTCTATGCTGATCATGCTCAGATTTTCCTCTCCTTCCCCGCCCCTCTGACTCCACCATCTCCTCCCGTATCTCTACCTGTCTGTCTGCTATCTTTTCCTGGATGCACTCGCATCACCTCAAACTCAACCTCTCTAAATCTGACCTCCTGTTCTTCCCCCCCCCTCTTCCTCCCCCTCCTGCTCTCTCTATCTCTGTTTCTCTGGAATCTACCACACTCTCTCCCTCCTCCTCAGCTAAGAACCTCGGAGTCACCCTGGACCTCTGCCTCTCTTATTCCCAGCAGATCACTACTCTGGCACACGCTTGCCGATTTCTTCCTGAGCAACATCCGAAGAATCCGACCCTTCCTCACCAATTATGCTACCCAGCTCCTGGTCCAGGCCCTGGTACTCTCCCGCCTAGACTACTGCAACTCCCTCCTGGCTGGCCTCCCTGCGTCCGCCACCCGTCCGCTCCAGCTCATCCAGAACTCCGCTGCTCGCCTGGTGTTCTCTCTGCCTCGCTTTGCCCATGCTACTCCGCTCGCTCCACTGGCTCCCGATCACCGCTCGCATCCAGTTCAAGACTCTTGTACTCGCCTACAGATGCCTTGACCAGACTGCACCCAGCTACCTCCAGACCCTCATCTCTCCCTACTCCCCCGCTCGCCCTCTCCACTCCTCCTGCTCTAGAAGACTGGCTCTACCTCCTTTACGCTCCCCTGCCTCCAGAGCCCGCTCCTTCTCCACCCTCACCCCGCAGTGGTGGAATGACCTTCCTACAGATGTCAGAACAGCCCAGTCCCTGACCACATTCCGGCGCCTCCTTAAGACTCACCTCTTCAGACAGCACCTGTAGAACTCCTCTTTTCCCTGTGGACACTTTATCACCCTTCCTTAAATGCGCTTTACTTGCTCTTATCTGCTCCCTATTTTACTGCATTTAATCCTGTACTTTAGAGTACTGTAATCTGTCAAGTATTATTTAATCTGTAGTATTTTGTATTTTGTAACTATCACTGACACTGTTATCTGCTCCGTTATTGAATCGTATTTTGTCGTACCTGTACTTGCTTGAACCAGTCATTGTATTATCTTGCTCTTAATTGTATTATTAATTGTACTGTGATTCCTGAAATGTATTTTGCTTTCGACTGTAAGTTGCCCTGGATAAGAGCGTCTGCTAAGAAATAAATAATAATAATAATAATAATAATAATAATAATACCACAGGGATCATTATTAGGTCCTCTGCTATTCCTAATCTACATTAATGATTTAGATTCTGGTATAGTAAGCAAACTTGTTAAATTTGCAGACGACACAAAAATAGGAGTGGCGAAGACTGTTGCAGCAGCAAAGGTTATTCAAAATGATCTCGACAGCATTCAGAACGGGGCAGACACATGGCAGATGACATTTAATAGAGAAAAGTGTAAGGTACTGCATGCAGGCAATAAAAAAATGTGCATTATAAATATGATATGGGAGATACTGAAATTGAAGGGAACTATGAAAAAGACTTAGGAATTTATGTTGACTCAGAAATGTCTTCATCTAGACAATGTGGGGAAGCTATAAAAAAGGCCAACAAGATGCTCGGATATATTGTGAGAAGTGCTGAATTTAAATCAAGGGAAGTAATGTTAAAACTTTACAATGCATTAGTAAGACCTCACCTAGAATATTGTATTCAGTTCTGGTCACCTTGTTACAAAAAGGATATTGCTGCTCTAGAAAGAGTGCAAAGAAGAGCAACCAGAATTATCCCGGGTTTAAAAGGCATGTCGTATGCAGACAGGCTAAAAGAATTGAATCTATTCAGTCTTGAACAAAGAAGACTACGCGGCGATCTGATTGAAACATTCAAAATCCTAAAAGGTATAGACAATGTCAACCCAGGGGACATCTTTAACCTGAAAAAAAGAAACAAGGACCAGGGGTCACAAATGGAGATTAGATAAAGGGGCATTCAGAACAGAAAATAGGAGGCACTTTTTTACACAGAGAATTGTGAGGATCTGGAACCAACTCCCCAGTAATGTTGTTGAAGCTGACACCCTGGGATCCTTCAAGAAGCTGCTTGATGAGATTCTGGGATCAATAAGCTACTAACAACCAAACGAGCAAGATGGGCTGAATGGCCTCCTCTGGTTTGTAAACTTTCTTATGTTCTTATGTTCTTACGTAGTTTTGATGCAGCCCCATTCTCCACACTTCTGCTCAGACAAACAGTTCATGGTGTATCCAGCCAGCAGGGAGAAGGTGAGGTATAGGCTGCTTAGGAGTCAAGGTTGTTTTGGAGAGTTTCTTGATTTTGCTGCCTCAGCAAAATTTGTTTTTTAGACCATTTATTTGTGTTTTCATGTTATTTTTGGCAGAATGCATCAGTTATATAGTTACTAACAAACTAGAATAAACACACATATAGCCAGTCAGCTTAGAAAATGTTATAGAATAACAGAAACTCAAGGCCATCCTATGTGGGGTACCGAGTGACTACAGATATTAAGTACTGTGTCAGTATGACAGACAAGCACAGGGTTTTCTCTTTCCCAATGGCTCCTATGGTCTGTTTCACCTGTTGCTTGGCCTCATGGTTTGAAGCTACAGTGGTTCGGTAATATGGTAATACTTAAACTACTGCAGCCATCTATTTTTCAACCAGCAGAGCCAAAAATATTGTTACTGTCCTGACTTTAAAGTAAACATATCAATAATAGCTTGTTGAGCATGTTAAAATAAAAGGTGCTACAATACCCATGGCCATCACTGTGGAGGACGGATTACCACCTTTTGCAATGGAGCAAATCCAAGCACTGTTTCTCACGAAGGGTTTAGGTGAGGCAAACTCTCATGGTAAAACAAAACTAAATCAAGTGAGGGGATCCCTGTATGAACATTACGAGTCATGTAATCATAGAATCTTACTTTAGCTAGTTCGACACAAAGCATGTGTAATGGATGTCAGTGGGGTATCACTCTTAGGTGGTTTTATCTACTAAGGGTATTTTTACAATTACTAAACCCATCCCACTATGCATATAATGATTCATAACAGATCTTGTTCTAACAAACCAACCACCATTCCGGGATATTTATAAAGTGTCTGCCTAGTTTCTATTCTGCTATATATAGCAGGTTCAAATATAGCTACATGAAGCTATGTTTCATATAGCTGAAGATTGTTTTAGTAGACATGTGTTTCTCAAAAATTGAAAAAATCTGTTTTTTATTTTATTTTGAAGTACAATGGAAAATACATCAGAAATGGGCAAAAACTAGCATGCTGCTTCTCATTCCTAGAGTCTCTCAGCTATCTGCTATGACACCTGAGCAATGAGCAATATCCTGTCACTCCCAACACAGAGCATTTTAATAAAGGTTTGGTTATTCACCTCTCACCCCTTAAAGTGACTCAGAACAAGATTGCTTTGATGTTTTATTCACACATCACAGGTCATAAATAGGGTGGCGTGTGTGATGACGTCAGGCCAGAAGCAGGAACTGAAACGGATACCGCAGGTAGGGTGCAGTGGCGTTTGTGCCGTCTTTATTTTAAATAATACAAAAAGAAATAAAAGGTTCAAACAAAAACACTGTGCTCACCGAGCAAACAAAACAATCAAACAAAACAAATCTCGCACACAAAATAAATAAAAATACAGGTCAGGCTGGGCAACTGCTGTCACTGTTCCTGTAAATAAAGTGAATTAATTAAAGTGCACTTTCCCGTGTTCACATACTAATACTTTAAAGGCACGTGAAGTGATGTGCCATCCTCGTGCCTAAATACAATTATACATTTGAAATCACTCGTGCTGCACACACCCATTTATATCCCGTCTAGCAGCTACAATACACCAACATGAACACATGCAACATACAACATATAACACAAATATGCACACGGGCGGGGCACATTGCCACAGGAATACATCCAGTTTCTCTCCTTTTCATCTTCATTGATGTCTATGATATGTGAATTAAAAATATCAAAGCAATCATTATTATGACATTATCATTAAGACATTGAAGCTGTACATTTGTCATGGAAGACAGCCATGGAAATAGTGGGTTTGCTGTAAACACTTAGAACAGCTTATTATTGAATCAGTTTGCATTTGCTTACATGTAAACAACTCAAGTTACATTATTTTAATGATTTTCTGTCAATGAACATTCTACCTTATTAAATCACTGCTCTCTCTGCTTTTAAAATCACTGCTTATTAAATCACTGCTCTCTCTCTCACTGCTTTTAAAATCACTGCTCTCTCTCTCACTGCTTTTAAAATCACTGCTCTCTCTCACTGCTTTTAAAATCACTGCTCTCTCTCTCACTGCTTATTAAATCACTGCTCTCTCTCACTGCTCATTAAATCACTGCTCTCTCTCTCACTGCTTATTAAATCACTGCTCTCTCACTGCTTTTAAAATCACTGCTCTCTCTCTCACTGCTTTTAAAATCACTGCTCTCTCTCTCACTGCTTTTAAAATCACTGCTCTCTCTCTCACTGCTTATTAAATCACTCCTCTCTCTCACTGCTTTTAAAATCACTGCTCTCTCTCACTGCTTTTAAAATCACTGCTCTCTCTCTCACTGCTTTTAAAATCACTGCTCTCTCTCTCACTGCTTTTAAAATCACTGCTCTCTCTCTCACTGCTTATTAAATCACTGCTCTCTCTCACTGCTTTTAAAATCACTGCTCTCTCTCTCACTGCTTATTAAATCACTGCTCTCTCTCACTGCTTATTAAATCACTGCTCTCTCTCACTGCTTATTAAATCACTGCTCTCTCTCTCTCACTGCTTATTAAATCACTGCTCTCTCTCTCACTGCTTATTAAATCACTGCTCTCTCTCTCACTGCTTATTAAATCACTGCTCTCTCTCACTGCTTATTAAATCACTGCTCTCTGTCTCACTGCTCATTAAATCACTGCTCTCTCTCTCACTGCTTATTAAATCACTGCTCTCTCTCTCACTGCTTATTAAATCACTGCTCTCTCTCACTGCTTATTAAATCACTGCTCTCTCTCACTGCTTTTAAAATCACTGCTCTCTCTCACTGCTTATTAATAAACTGCTCTCTCACTGCTTATTATTTATTTCTTAGCAGACGCCCTTATCCAGGGCGACTTACAATTGTTACAAGATATCACATTATTTTTACATACAATTACATTATTTTTTTCACATTATTTTTACATACAATTCCCCATTTATACAGTTGGGTTTTTACTGGAGCAATCTAGGTAAAGTACCTTGCTCAAGGGTACAGCAGCAGTGTCCCCCACCTGGGATTGAACCCACGACCTTCCAGTCAAGAGTCCAGAGACTTAACCACTACTCCACACTGCTGCCCATTATTAACCCTTTCTGTGCTAAGGCATTTGTGACTCCAGTTTTACATCAAAATTACTATTTTCTTTTTCAGATGACCCTGATAAACCATATATTGTTTTTGTGGTTTATTTGGTCATGTGACCACAAAATACAGCTATTATTGAAAAGAAAATGCTGCATTTTCATAAAATGTGTTATATCACCATCACATTTAATCACTATAATGTGAATTTGTGGTGGAAATTGCAGAAACTTGTAAGCTGCTGGATGTGTCTGTGCCTATGTGGAAATGTTTGCATTGGTTTTAGGGGGTTTACATGCTCTGGACAGACACTTTGACCATTCACCTTTGAAAAACGCAGCCTGCTGTCCATTGTACCCACCCTCATTTCAAATAGCCAGTACACCACCAAAGAATGAGGGAAGTATGCAAAAGTATATATTTTTCCAAAACTGCACAAAATAAGGATTTTAGAAATGGGTAACATGATCTTTTATGTCAATGGGGTATTACCCATAATCCTTTGCCAGGCCCAGCTTCTCCGCCCCCTTCAAGTGAGGCCAGCTGTGAAGCCTACTCAGCTGGCTAGGCGCTGTGGCATGGGCGATGCCAAGAGGAGTGCACCTCCTCCATAAAATCGGGGAAGACGGGGAAGGGCGGAGGCCAAGGAGGCTCTGCCGCTGCTGCCCAGGGGACTTGCAGGTATGCCGCCACCTGTCCCATGAGCGCGGACATTTACCCTGCCAGAGGTGGTGCGTCAGTAACCGAGGAACCCTCGGAGCTAGGGGCCACTACAGGCTGGAACCCAGGCTCTGCCTCGACTTCCATCTCTGCCGTAAAGGCGGACTCCCCCCACGAGGCCGCAATAGAAAGCGCGTCCTCATCAGAGCACAGCGCTCATTCCTCCTGCCCACTCTGTTCCCCCACGGGGGGATGAGGGGGCGGCACAGTGGCCCTCTGAGGGTGGGCCCTCAAGCGGGGCTGCGGCCTCTCCAGAAGCTCCATAATGCCAGCTATCTGGGCCTTCATGTCCATAATATCCCGCGCCTGCCGAGACTTTTTCACCCGTCTCACTGTAGGCGACAAGGAGTGGCTGCGGGCGGACACAGGAATCTCCAGAGAGGTGCTCTGTGACAGCGTCACAAGGCGAGACTGAGAAGAACCTGCCGCGGGGGACGGAGAACGCCCCCCTACAACTCTCTCCATCCGACTGGCAAGCACTTGGGGCTGAAAAGCCGCACAGATGCTGCAGGAGGATCCTCCTTGTAAGGCTAAAGAGGCATGCTCAGGGACTAAGCACCGAGCACACAAGGTATGCCTGTCTTCCTGTGGGATGTTAACCCCACAGGCCTCGCAGGTATGAAAACCAGCCCTGCCCGTCATCGCTGGATCTTGGTCCGCAAGCACGAGTGCCAAGTGCACCACGCGCACCAAGTACCTGCAGCACCGGCGCACTTGCCTTGTAGCGGTAGCACGAGTCAATAAGCACCGTGGTACCTGAGTAGCAGGGGCTGAGTCTTACGCACCACGGTATTAGAAAACACCGGGGCAGCTGTGCACGGTGCCTACCCTAACCGTGTGGTCACACACCTGAGCAGCGCGTAGCGTACAACATGGGGACAGGGCAGAAGCCGCAGCGGGCGATTGACTTTTAGCAAGAACAATACAATAATACAAAAAGGCAATAACAATAATACAGCAGTACAGATGGGGGAGAGCACACTGCCTGTCGAATTGAAAAGCCTACACCAGTGGTGAAGGCTGACACAGCCTGTGTATGTCTCAACTCAGCAACGAGCAAGCCTCGGTGAGGAGTATGCGGCTGGTCCGGCTGCAAGCAGCTGCGCTGCGGCTAGTCCTCTGCGCAAGCACGGGGACGCGCAGCTACAATCAAAACAACAAGGCCCGACCAGCGGCCCGCAGGCGGCTGGAGGGCAACTCTACAACGGGGACAAGGCAGGCCCAGCCCCGTGGAGTAACAGCGCTCTCCAAAGAAAGAAAGGGTGAAAAAACACAGCTCTTAACAATAATACTTACTGTTTCCAGTCGACTAAAAGGTGACAGACAGAGAGAAGCAGCCTGACACGCAGAGTGAGCGGGTGCTGATAGAGGAAACAGAAAAAGGCTATGGATTGAGAGCTACTGATTCCGGGAAAGCAGCGGAGCCAGCTTTCAGCACGAAGTGCAGGGGAACTAGCAGTAACTCAATGCAGCACTTATAAGAAGAAAAAAGGGCTCAATGCAACACAGAGAGGTCTTACCGTACCAATCTTGAGAAGCGAAAAGAGGTCGAGCCTTCCCTGCGTGACGGGTTTATCTCCTCGGTGGGCGGGACCGAGGAGGTCACTGGTGGAAGGGGGCCTATCGGCGGCTTTGATAGAAGAAGCTCAGTGACACCTACCAATAGGCAGGCGTATATCCCATAAATGATGTTTGGTGGACATCTTCGAATTGAAAGGGAACTTAAAATGTCATTATTGCCCTTCCCTACAATAGAGGGTCTCCTGCCTCATCCAACAGCCAGGTAAGGGATCCTCAATCCACATAAGCATAATGACAAATTGTTGTTCTTCATTCTCTGTATAACTCATTCATACTGTATGTCTATCTTTCATGTTGTGGGATTTGTCCTGTAATACTGAAATAATAAAATACTGTACACGTGGACTGCTAACTAAGACTTGTCGAGTTTACTTATTTTCGGCTTATTGACCTTGTGGAATCTGTACAAACAATCCCAATCTATGATAAATATTTATTTTAAACTAAATATTTAGACTTTTAAACCTTTCCTGAAAGCAGACAAAAAATATTGATCACCTCATTCAATGGGAGTTGGCTTTCTTTCAGTTATTTCTATTGGTTGTTGATGTGTTTAAAAGGCAATCCATTCACAGAAGTATCATTTAACTTACCTTTTATATTCATAGCTGGTTATGCTATAAATCTAAGGCAAAATGTTACAGTTTGTGATGTTGTTGCTGCTGCTGCCAAACAGTTTGGATGCTCATTTCCCCAAACCATGCACAACGGATGAAGCCCTCAACACCAAGACCTGCTGCCCAGAATGGGAAGGCTCTCCTTGTGGGGTGCGAGCAGGGCGAGGCGAATGTGATTCATACAGAACAATTCAAACTACTGACTATATAGACTACCGTGAGCAATGGCCCTTTCATTTCTACCATAGCCTCTGCAGGTGCCATGGCAATTTCGATGGGTTTGACTGTGGCCTGTGTAAACATGGATTTAAAGGCCATCATTGTAACATTACTCACACGACTGAAAGAAAAGAGATCCACAGCTTGACAGAAGAGGAGAAAACAAAGTTCTTCAAATACCTAGAGTATTCAAAAACAAATATTAGTAGTAAATACTCCATTCTCACAAGCAATGATACCTCCATAAATAGCACATTGAAGTTTATTAATGCCTCTCTGTATGACGTATACATCTGGATGCATTATTATGCCGCCAAGCCTCTCAAAGGGACAGGGAGGAACGTTGCACATGAAGGTCCGGCTTTCCCCTTCTGGCACCGAATGTTCTTGCTTTTCTTTGAGCGAGAAGTGAGAGAGATGACTAGCGATGATAGCTTTTTTATTCCTTACTGGAACTGGACCAAAACAGATCACTGTGATATCTGCAACAATGATTATTTTGGAGAGAGTAATGCAACAGGATTAATCAGTCCTCAGTCCCAATTTTCTAAGTGGAAGGTAGGATTTTTGTATTTGTCTCATAGAGTGCCTTGGTTTACATGCAGTTTAGGAAGACCATCTGGGTAAAAAACATATACTGTTTAGTACACATTTCAATTAGTAGTTCAAAATAGAATGCATATGTTGTGTGGAGCACAGAAATGACAATGTACCAATTTTAATATGTGTTCGAAAACATTTGTGAGCCAGGCCAGGGGCAGCGCTGGGGGGGGGGGATATGTCTTAGCCCCCCCGTAGCCACCCCTCCCAGTGCAAGGTCAAACCAGGAAAACAAAATAAAAACTTAAGTGGCACCTCTACTTTGTGCACAACGCTAATTACTGAGTGTCTCCCCGTTTTCTTTCCAAACTAGAGAGCGGTTGTCAGCTACATTAAGCTGCCTGTAGTTGGTACTTTGTTGTCCCAGCTGCGAGGTTTACTTCAGCAGTGTAGGCTATAGACTGCAACTCCCAGAGTGCATTACAAAACAGCGCAGGATCTTATTTGTGTGTCAAGTCACAGTTAGTCTGTTGACATGGATAAAGAATGGTGGTATTAAAATTATTTTTTTACAAAAATGGACTCGGAGGTAATACCAGTAACACAGAGTACCGATACTCTGATCTCCGATACCCTGAGATTTACATGATGGAAAAGGTGCTTTAGAAAGTCAGGGAAGCTGCAGCGCCACAGATGCTTAATTTGCAACACTAAAGAATGGGAAAGCAATATATTCAGTAAGGCCACAGTTAAGTGTGTTCCAAAAATGTTAAAATTGCTGAATTTCACACGATGAAACTTACAGAGACTGTTATTGACCAAATATAATACAAGATTTCTGTATTTAGAATTGTGTTTTATAAAATAATAATAATAATAATAATAATAAAATAATTGGGCGAGCACCGGATGAGTCATACTCTCATAGCACGTCACATGACGATTTAGGTTGAAGTTCATTGTTATTTTAATAATTAGATTATATGTATTTTGAGAGTGGTTTCATTTTATTTACATGCCCGATCGGCTAGGGCAAATAAGTTGTAGGTCTGCTTAGTTTATGTGTGTTTTTGTTTCGTTTTCTTCGCATGTGCAAATATTTTAAAATATAACAATACAGTACATTAGCTAGTATTAACCAATGTTTTGTTTTTTATTGGTATTATTGTTAATATTTATTTAGTATTATTCGTTTATTTATTGGTTTAGTTGTTTTTCCTATTGATTGTGAATAAGTGTTGCACCAATGAGCTGCACTCGGTAAAGTTTAAAACCATGTATTTCTGTGTATATATTATTATTCTACTTTTGAGGATAACAGATAAAAACACACGTTTAAATGTATATTGTTATATATATATATATATATATATATATATATATATAGTGAAAGAGCTGCTACTCACTCGGGTTCGGGCCCCTTTAAAAACTACGACCCAGCACACAGAAATGGATTTTAAACGCGCGGTTGCGCTATTTTTAATTACAAACCAAACAAAACACAAACAACCTCCTAACTCCGTTTGTGGAGCGATTACTATACACACTGGAACCTGACTCACTCGCAGGACGGCTAAGCCGTGTACCTGCCCCAAAACCGAACAGGTTTAAACTGTACCTTTTTTTCTCCAGACTGCTCAGAAGCAGAGCACCTCTCCTACTTCCTTCTACTCAGCAGCCACGAGAACACTGGCTGCACTTCTTAAATACCCTGCACCCGGTTCTAATTTTTAATCACGCCCGGGTGCAAGGGATTACAAACAATAAAACAAAACAATACAATAATTAACAAATTAAATTAAACAATAAGCAAACCAATTAACTAAGCCCACTGCGCATTCTGCACACGTTCTCTGTGCAGTGAGGATTTAACCCCCTCCCTGCTGTCTTACAATATATATATATATATATATATATATATATATATATATATATATACACACACACATATCTGCACACCACAAGATGTATAGAGCAGCCCCTCTCCAATATTCAGTCGAGCCCAACTGAGCCCCCACCCCCACCCCCACCCCCACCCCCACCGGGAAAAGGCTGACCCTGCCCCTGCATAGTTTAGAAACTCCAGATTCCATTTTACTGTGAATGTAATGGACGCATATTTCAGGAATAACTGAAGCAAAAAAAAAACAACCTACATTTGAACAGATGAAGCTACCCTACAGCCAAAAAAGGTAAATAATAGCGCAAAACACCAATTCAATGTTGAATGTATTGGTACTGTACGTAATAGAATATATTGATCAGAATCAAGATACACAATTGCATGGAGTTCTGCATTACAATATATATCAAACACTGGTGTTTGCAAGACTACAGTTACTGTTAGGTACAGTTGGTGCATGTTCTATGTATGCTTATGTGTGCATCTGTTTTAATCTACTTTTTTGTATATTGATTCATTAGCCCATCTGCGATAAGGATAATAATTCTCTGGGAATCATCTGCATACAGGATTTAGAGGAAAGTTCTATTTTACGAAACCCTGGTGGAGACCCAACTTGTAATACTCTACCCACATCTGGTGATGTACAGAAAACAATTGAAGTCTTAAATTATGACGTGAGAGAATATAACAAAAGTGTAAAACACAGCTTCAGAAACACTCTTGAAGGTATGCACAAGGAAACATTATTATTATTATTTGTATTTATTTTGTTAGCAAACACCCTTATCCAGGGTGAAATATGCAAGAAGAATTTAAGGTGCCCCTACAACCCCACAACATAAAGTTATACTGTCCTTCATATGAGGTGTGGTGAATGCATTTTTAAACAAAAAATAGGATCTGCTGGGGGGTTTTTTTTTGGGGGGGGGGGGGGGGGGAATCGGCCATTTTTTAACCCGTTTTCTCCCCAATAAAATAATTGCACAATTTAAATTGATGAAATAACTGGGCACTATAAATTAAAAAATAACAATATAAAAGCAACCCTATAATTAAAAACTATATATATATATATATTAATGCCAAGGTACTAAATAGGAAGCCACTTGCTATTTTCTCCTAAAAAGATAACATGCCAAAGATTACTAGTATTATATATACAAATACAATGTCTGTTTTCTGACTTAATCTTTCAGGGTTTGATGTTCCCCAGGACTTCAGACAGCTGAATTCTGCTATGCATAACTTGGTGCACAACTATTTCAATGGAACCATGTGTGACGTTCCAACCGCTGTAAATGATCCTATCTTCATGGTACATCACAGCTTTGTCGACAAGTATGTATGAGAACTGCAGGAGCAGATATAGGGGAAGCATTAGGAGCTACCTTTAACTCTTTGCGGTCCATTTATTCAGAAACAAGGACCAGGGGTCACAAATGGAGATTAGATAAAGGGGCATTCAGAACAGAAAATAGGAGGCACTTTTTACACAGAGAATTGTGAGGGTCTGGAACCAACTCCCCAGTAATGTTGTTGAAGCTGACACCCTGGGATCCTTCAAGAAGCTGCTTGATGAGATTCTGGGATCAATAAGCTACTAACAACCAAACGAGCAAGATGGGCTGAATGGCCTCTCATTTGTAAACTTTCTTATGTTCTTATGTTTGTTTGTTTTTAATATAGCTGGATACTGCCCAAGTTTGTTAACACAGCCTAGTTTCTGTCTAGATTTCTACCAAAAAATAACAAGCTAATAATGGTTTTTATAGGGAATTGTTTTTGACAGCATCATTTTACATGACTTTCACAGTCTCTACCAGTCCAAGGGACTCACAGCCAACCAATAGCTGCATGAGCTGGCAGTTTGTGAGCCTGAGAGAGGAGATCCACCATATCTCAAATGCGTTCTACCACCCTGTGGTGGAGACGGCACTCTGAGGCCAGGGGACCTCCTCTGGAGAGGTGATCTGCTGCGTGGTTGATTCACCCCGGCAAGTGGACGGCTCAAAGAGAAGCCAGCTGGGGCTGTGTCCACAGCAGCAACTGAACCGCAATGCTGTGAAGGCTTGGGGATCTCAAGCCACCCTGGTGGTTGATATACGCCACTACTGTGGTGTTGTCAGACCTCACCAGTACATGCTTGTTCCAGATCACCAGAAGAAAATGCCGTAGGCTGAGACTGACCACCCTGAGTTTTAGGGCGTGGATGTGGGCTGAGGCCCAAGGCCCTGTCCACATTCCGCAGGTCCTCACCTTGTTCCAGACTGTGCCCCATCCATGGTTGGAGGCATCCATGGTGATCACTTCCTTCTGGAAGATGGGACCCATGATTGTTCCCTGACAAAGTTTGGAGGGGATCCTCCACCAATGCAGGGTCCTCCAGAAGGACTGGGATATCAACAGTCTGCGGTGTCTGCCTCGTTGCAGATGAAGCGAACAAGTTGAACCAGGCCTGGAAAGGCCTTTGATGGAGTAGACCCAAGGGAAGGGCATGTGAGGCAGCAGCCATCAAATCCAGCATGCGTTGACACAGCACCATGCTCACTCTTTCTCTAACCTGAATAGGGAGAGGCAAGACTGTGGCAACTCTCTGATTTGTCAATGTGGCCTTCATGGATGACAAGTCCAGGTGAAGGCCCAGGAAATCCGATTGTTGGCTTGGCATGAGGCAGCACTTCTGCAGGTTTACCCTGAGACCGAGCCGCTGAAGGTGGTCTGTGACCAATGCCGTATGCGTCAATGCTTGCTCCTGTGACTGGGTGCAGACAAGCCAGTCGTCTAGGTAATTCATCAGTCGGATGCCCTGTACCCGCAGGGGTGCCAGAATGGCATCCATACACTTGGAAAAAGTGCGGGGAGAAAGGGACATGCCAAAGGGGAGTACGCAGTACTCGTAACACCTGCCCTGGAAAGTAAAGCAAAGGTACTTACCAGTGCCCGGGCCTGATGGGTATGTGGGAATACGCATCTTTCAGGTCCATGGTGGTAAACCAGTTGGCTGGCCGGATGGCCTGGGCTATGTGTTCAGAAGTCTCAGATCCAAGATAGGGCGGAACCTGCCGTTCTGTGTTGAGAGACGTGTGTTGAAGTGGGTCCTTCACTGCAGTTACTATTAACCCCCGAAAGGGGGGTGGTTTTAACTGGAACTGAAGGCTGTAACCAGCCTGTATAATCTTGAGCACCCAAATGTCATTGGTGCTGAATTGCCCATAGAGTAACTGGAGGGAGGATAAGGGGTTTTGGAAGCTGCTGTGTCCCCTCAGGGATGCTGAGCCTTGGGCTGCTTTGGGGGCGCAGTCACAGGACCTCTGACTCGCTGGCAATTGCCGCCTCTCCTAGGGCACCCATTGCCCCTTTTGTTCCAGGGCTGCTGATGTGGCCAATTGTGCTGCGAGCGTGGGCAGGCCTTGTGGAAGTTGCCAGCCCCACTGGGGGGACTCCTTGCTGGTAGAGCAGGCTTCTGCGGAAGCAATTGTGCATATTGCTTCGAGGTATCCCAGTTTTTTTAAGTTTCGCTGGAGCAAAAGTATGGCCCAGGGTTATAGGAGCATCCAAGAGCGAAGCCTTGACCTGCTCTGGGACCCTGGCTTGGGACAGCCATAGCTGCCATCTGGTGACCACAAGAGCTGCTAGGCAGCGACCTTCTGCTCTGGCTCTGAGCTGGGCTAACCTGGTGACCGCCTGGGACACCTGGTTCAGCTCCTGCCTTTGGGTCTCCGAGTGTAGTGTAGTGTCTTCTTGCTCGTAAGCACTTTGTTATGGAACCAAGAGCGTGGGGGCTCTTGGTCCTGTGGCCACTCCACCCCGAGGCGGAGAGCCACTCTCTCAACCATTGCCTCAAACCCGGGCACTGGTGTGATCTCTGACTCCAGCTCCAACTTGTCCAGCAAGCTGAAAGAACTGTCTCATCCAGGTAGGGGGAAAATCTTCCTCACCCTGGAATGCTTGTAGGGAGAGTATGTCCTCCATATAGCCCATTATGGGCTCAGGCTCAAGGGCTGGTGCCAGAACTGGAGGAGGGGGCAGCCTACTGGCCAACATGGTGGGTTGGGTAATGGCAGGGGCAGGCATCATGTTCATCATGAAGGTCTGCTGCCCCATAACCACCAGGATCCATGAGGGCCGAGATCTTCTCGCCACTCATAGAGCGTTTTCTCCAAGGAGACCTGGAGAGCTGTTGTTTATGAGGGGGTGAGCACCTCACAGGAGGGGAGTGTGCTCGCTGCTCAATTCTCTGTGCTGGCGAGCAAGAGTGTCGCTCAGGCACTGGAGAAGGACCTGCCGGGATGGAAATCGAGCTGTCACCCCTGAAAGGGGAACAGACTGACTGGGATGCCCTACTAGAGGGAAATCCCAGTCCAACTGACCTGCAGGACCGGGTCTTAGAACACTCTGAAATTTTGCACGGATTGTGTAATTAGTGAGGTCGAGCTGAGGCAGCGTGTTCTGGCCACAAACAGGAGACGCAGAACTTGTGTGGGTCCTCTGACGGCATCTTGCAACTGCACGAGCCGCAGATGTGAAATCCCGGCATAGTGCACAGACAATTTCACGGGTGTATGGAGGCACGGAAGTGCACGGAAGCACGGGGTGCACGGAGTGCACAGGGGTCCAGTGTGATGCACGGATGTGAACAGACACGCACAAGTGTCTGGTGCACGGACACACATGGGTGTCTGATCAGAGACTCTTGATCCAAAAAATTGAGGCAAGACAGCAGCCTGAACTCCCTCTCCATCCTCTCATGTACTGATGTTGTTGTGAGGAGGTGGTGAGAAACGTTTGGGGACGAATCACCCTAGAAAACCCGATTAAAAATTAGATTGGGTGATCTAAGCTATACACAGTTTGTTTACAAGTAAACTGTGCCTTAGAGCTGTGTGTAGCTGTGTCTAGAGCAGAGCTCTGGCCTCCTCGAGACTGCTCCTGCTGTGTTGAAGTAGGCCCAGGGCCAACAACATGCACCACTACTCATTGTTTCCTTCCTGTGAAGAAAGAAAAAACACAAATACAACAACAGATTCATTAGTAATACACTCTCTTAAATTACTAATACACAAATTAGCGAGCAGACTCAGTAGAGTCAGCAAGCTGAAAATCTGAGCGAGTTTTGTGAAAAAACAAGCTCTAAAACATGAGCAACTCAGCTGAGTGCTTAGGGGGGCTGAGCCGAGTAAAGAGAGCAAAAAGCCCGGTGATTTGCGGCCTGCACTCAGCGAACGTAAAGTTCAGAAAATATTCTAAAAAACAGTGAAATAAACTGGGGGAAGGGGCAGCTGCCTGCTTACCATGCTTATTAAAGCAATGGAGGGTACAATCATTGAGTAGAATATAATAATAATAAAGATAGTTGCGAACAACAATACTTTACGCTCAATCCTGTGTCAATGCTGAAGCAAAAAGAGACTGAGCTTCCTGCGCTCTGTCTAGTTATTCAGCACCCAAGGGGCGGGGCGCTGACGTCAGACCTACGGAGGCATAGTGGCAGCTTTTATATTAAGCTCAACAAATCCTATCACCTGACAGCGATACCCATTTAGTTGATGGCTATTTTTGAATTGAAAGAGAACAATCATGTTCTGGGACCTAGTAAGTGGACTGTGGGAAATATGCATTATGCACTTGCAGCAGGGCTGTTGTTTTTATTTTTCCCCTCCTGTGCCATTTACAGAACCTAGCCTAGTTTCTTAATTTCTTTTTTTTGCTTTACCCTGTGCACTCACGCTCACAGAACCCACTGCACGTCAGGAACTATTTGTTTTCAAGAAGTATTATTATTATACAATATACAGTACCGTAGTACCAATGAACTCGGTGGCCTAAGTGAACACATAATATAAACATCGGCTTTCTGCTGACTTAATAAAAACAGGATAAAAAACATCAGGGTATACATATAAAATAGTAAAAATGCATTGCACACTTGGCTCCCTCACAATACCGTTAATTGTTCAGTTGGACAAAAAACGCACCTTGGCTTTATTAACTATCTGCTGTGTCCCTGCACCTCGGTAGCACTGTGATAGCCACTGAGAGTAGCCTATGGTGTTCTAGCCTGTTTATTAATTCGTTTTATTTAAGAAATGTATACTGTATTCTTTATCTCAGCCATAACTCCAGTAAAACACACTTGCAATTACTATACCGCCAGGCGCCATTCTTCTTAAGGATAAAGCAAATTCCCCGCTTTGATGGCTTTATCTGTCATCGATGTCACTGATCTTGCAACCAATGCGCCATTTAAAAAAAAAAGAGTATCATGAAGCTTGAGGAATGCACCAATCACAATTGGATTTGTTGTACTATACTAAATACTACTATACAGCTACCGCTTCAACTGAATAGGCATGTACTACTAAATGATTACATTATAATATTGACTTTTCCTGCATTAAACATGAGTAGATATGTACACTTTCTTTACCGGTACTCGCCAAGAGGACTACTGACACACAGATATCAACTAGTCCTCAACAATTTTAGTTCACCTCAGGCGAACGGGCGAGCATGAGTTTTTAACCCCGTTCATTGTTGTTCATGGAGACATAAGGTGGTTTTAAAAATGTCCAATAGGTTGTATAAAGACCAAGGTTTTATTTGTATTTCAAGAGCACATTTCCAGTAAAATAAAGCAGAATTTCTTTGCAGGTACTTATCCCAGGATGAGTTTATTTTTATTTATTTTTTGTTACATTTTGAGCCCTACAAGTAACCTTTACGTCATGGAGGAGCTTGTGTTGAACTCTACCAGCTGGTTTCACAGACCCCGATTAGCACTAGTCTTGGATTTCCTTACCTAAATTAACATTAAGTAGTCCAAGATTAGCACTAACCTGGGTCTGTGAAACCAGCCATGAATCTTCAGATCTGCTTTGAAACCCTTCCTGTTCTAAATAATAATCTGTTTTTTCAGGATTTTAGAAGAGTGGATGGATGCCCATCCAGATGCTACATACCCAGAAAACAGCGATACCATTCCTGAGGGACAGAAGGCTGATGATTTCATGGTCCCTTTCTTCCCTCTAGTTAAGAATAAATACTTCATGAATCACAGCATAGTCTTTGGATATAGGTATGCAGATGATTAGCAAAGTTGGGGTCAATTCCTTTTTTTCAATTTCAATAATTGTACTGTTCATATTATCAGGTAACTGTGAGCTGTGAACAATAAATTTGCAACCGTTAGCCTGAGTATAGTTTTTTAGTAGTACTCTATTGTGCCTTATTATTACCTGTTTTTCTCAATCATTTTCACTAAAAACAGTATATGCAGTTGCTAAGTTTTCCGCTGTGTCTTGTTATTATTGATTAATATGACAAGAGTCCTCCGGTATTGCCAAAGCTTTTACAATTAAGAGAACAGAAATGATAAAACAAATATACATTCATACAGTAAGTCTATTTTAATCATATGTGTCGTGTCAGTCCTGAACTAATAAAATACTGTACACATGGACTTCAAATTGGATTGCTGTTGAATCATTTTCCTTGTAGAATCTGTCCAAACAATTCCAATCTAGGTTAAATATATAGTAGACTTTTAAACCTTTCCTGAAAAATATATTGATTTCCTCATTAAATGGGAGTTGGCTTTCTTTTAATTATTTCTATTGGTTGTTGGTATTGTAACAAATTCCGTTGTTTTGTATTACAATAGCTTGCATGTGTTCTTTGTTATATATATTTTTATATATATATTAAAAAATAAAAATATCCCATGCCAGGAGCGACCACTGGAGGCGTCTAAATCAAGCTACCCAGGTTACTCATTTATTATTTATTTATTTATTTATTTATTTATTTCTTAGCAGACGCCCTTATCCAGGGCGACTTACAATCGCAAGCAAATACATTTCAAGTGTTACAGTACAAGTCATACAATGAGAGCAAGAAATACAATAACTTTTGTTCAAGCAAAGTACAAGTGTGACAAACCACAATTCAATAATACAGCAGATAATAGTGATAGTTACATCAGGATATGATTAAATACAAAGTACTACAACACTTGGCAGATTACAGTATTCTGAAGTACAGGATTAAATGCAGTAAAATAGGGGGCAGATAAGAGCAAAATAAAGCACATTTACATGAAGGGTGATAGTGTCCCAGGATACAAACAGAGGAGTTCTACAGGTGCTGTTTGAAGAGGTGAGTCTTAAGGAGGCGCCGGAATGTGGTCAGGGACTGGGCAGTCCTGACATCTGTAGGAAGGTCATTCCACCACTGCGGAGCAAGGGTGGAGAAGGAGCGGGCTCTGGAGGCAGGGGAGCGTAGCGGAGGTAGAGCCAGTCTTCTAGTGCAGGCGGAGCGGAGAGGTCGAGTGGGGGTGTAGGGAGAG
Organism: Acipenser ruthenus; assembly: GCF_902713425.1. NCBI lineage: Eukaryota > Metazoa > Chordata > Actinopteri > Acipenseriformes > Acipenseridae > Acipenser > Acipenser ruthenus. The sequence goes on from NC_081230.1 coordinate 1,238,978, forward strand.
ATGAGGGTCTGGAGGTAGCTGGGTGCAGTCTGGTCAAGGCATCTGTAGGCTAGTACAAGAGTCTTGAACTGGATGCGAGCGGTGATCGGGAGCCAGTGGAGCGAGCGGAGTAGTGGAGTAGCGTGGGCGAAGCGAGGCAGAGAGAACACCAGGCGGGCAGCGGAGTTCTGGATGAGCTGGAGCAGACGAGTGGCGGACACAGGGAGGCTAGCCAGGAGGGAGTTGCAGTAGTCTAGGCGGGAGAGTACCAGGGCCTGGACCAGGAGCTGGGTGGTGTAGTTGGTGAGGAAGGGTCGGATGTGACAACACTTCCTCTTTGGATTTAAACAGCACCCTGGGAAACAAAGCTCATCTTCCCTTTAAATGACACCAGTCCACACAAAGCAACAGAGCAACGGAGGGTACAATCATTGAGTAGAATATAATAAATAATACATTTGATAATCAGAGGAAAAGTACTTAAAAACGCAGCACAAAATCCCAACGATGATCGACATAAGAAATATATATTTTAAAATGCAACAAACATCAAAGGGTTAGCTGAGTGATAATCAATAGCCTGGCCCTCTTTTAATTCAACTGAAGAAAATCAAGGTAGGGTGCTGAGTGGGCAGCATCGTCTTTTAAAGTTTTACTGGAGGATTTTCTTAAAGTGAGTACATAGATAATGAAATGGAGCTTTGTGTATTATAACTAGAGGAACACACCAACAATGCTGAACAGGTAGCTGCAAAGAATTAAGGAAGAACACTCATAAAATGCAGCATGGAGGTATAAAAAGCTGCCTCTTGACTAAAATATTCAGAAAAAACGTCATGATGTTTTGTTTGGTACATATTGTTTTCGTGTAATTTAACCAGTAAACTGCAGCTGAATGTACAGTATCCACGTGAAAAGTTCCAAGTGGATTTGATATTACTAGACTGACATTTTCAAAGCTTTATTTCACAGCACACAGCTGAATATTGGTGAGCAGTACCGTTGTATTGATAATGCAAGTTGATTTTATTTTCGGGGATGGGGTGTAAGCAATTATAATAAAGCTGAAGGGGGGTGCGATGTAAAAAGTTTGAGAACCGCTGGTCTAGATCAGGAGTCAGTTTAACTCTCTCTGATTAGTCACCCATGCACACCCGTGCCCCGTGCACATCCATGCCCGTGACTCTGTGCTTCCGAGCACATCCGTGCGACCCATGCACCTCATCCATGCCAGTGCCCCTGCCCCTGTGCACATACAGTCCATTCACCCTTGCTATACCGGGATTCCATGAGTGTGGCTCATGCAGTCGCAACATGCTACTTGAGGACCCGCATGAGTTCCTCTCTGGTCGATCTGACCTTTTGCGCGATTAGTGCAAGTTTCAGAAACGCGTCCTGAAAAGCCGGTCCTGCAGGTCAGTGGGACTGGGGTCCCCCTCTAGTAGGGCATCCCAGTCTGTTCCCCCTTCTGGGACGTCAACTCGATCTCCACCCCGGCTGGAGCTCTCCAGGAGCCCCTCTCCAGTGACCAAGCGATGTCCTTGCTCGCCGACATGGAGAGTTGAGCATCAGAAACACTCCCCCCCACTGCTGCCCAACCCCCCGCACTGGCGATCCAACCAACTCCAGTTCTGGCTCCAGCCCTTGAGGCTGAAACCAGATAGGAGTATATGGAGGACGTGCTCTCCCTGCATGCATCGGAGGAGGAGGAGGAGGGTTCCCTCTCCTACCAAGAAGAGACCTTTCATTCCAACAGCTCGCTGGACCAGCTGGAGCGAGAGTCTGACACCACATCAGAGCCCAGGTTCGAGGCACTGGTTGAGAGAGCGGCTCGCTGCCTCAGGGTGGAATGGCCACCCGCTAAAAAGCCTGCACACAAGAGGACGCTGCCCTCATTCCCAGACTTCATCAAGGATGTCCAGTTGTCATGTGAGAATCCAGCTTCGGCCCCAGTACGGCGACCGATGCGCAGGCTTTCTCGACCATGCAAGGTGCAAAGAATGGTGGTCTAGAGGTTTTCCGGCCATCATTAAGGCCTTAGTTCAGGCTCCTGGCATTGGCCTGGCCAAGGACTTAAACTACCCAAACAAGCAGTGTAGGACCACTGAGACTCATCTCAAGAAGGCCTACGCTCCTTGCACACAGACGGCAAGGCTTTCGAATATCTCAAGCCTACCCTCCATTTATCAGTCGTCCCTGATCGGGGAGCTCCGTGACACCATCTCGGAGTCCCAGAGACAGGAGCTGAACCAGGTGTCTGAGGCGGTCACCAGGATAGCTCAGCTCACAACATGGGCAGAGGGTCATTGCCTAGCAGCCCTGGTGGTCACCAGACGGCAGCTATGGCTATCCCAAGCCAGGGTACCAGAGCAGGACAAGTCCTCACTCCTGGATGCTCCCATCACCCCGGGCCACACTTTTGGTCCCGCAGTGGAGGAGATGCTCCAGCAAAATCTAAAGACCGGGGAGGCTTCGAAGCAGTATGCACAACTGTTTCCACGGAAGCCTGCTCCTCCTACAAAGGATCATCCCCTATGGGGTCGGCAGCCTCTGCCGAGGTCTGCCCGCACTGCAGCGACATACCCAACAGCACTTGCTCCACAGTGCGATTGGCCGCGTCAGCAGCCCTGGAACAGAAGGGGCAATAGGCAACCTGGGGTGGTGGCAATCAACAGCGACCCAGGGGTCGTGCAATTGCACCCCCAGAGAAGCCAAAGGCTCAGCATCCCTGAAAGGACGCAGCAGCCTCCAAACCCTTTCTCCCCCCAGTTAATCTACTGGCAACTCAGCACTAATGACAGTTGGGTGCTCAAGATTATGCGGGCTGGATACAGCCTTAAATTCCAGTTAAAATTATTATTATTATTATTATTATTTATTTCTTAGCAGACGCCCTTATCCAGGGCAACTTACAATCGCAAGCAAATACAAATACATTCAAGTGTTACAATACAAGTCATACAATAAGAGCAAGAAATACAATAATTTTTTTTTTCCAAGTGTGACAAACCACAATTCAATAATACAGCAGATAATAGTGAAAGTTACATCAGGATATGATTAAATAGTGATAGTTACATCAGGATGTGATTAAATAGTGATAGTTACATCAGGATATGATTAAGTACAAAATACTACAGGTTAAACACTTGGCAGATTACAATATTCTGAAGTACAGGATTAAATGCAGTAAAATAGGGGGCAGATAAGAGCAAAATAAAGCATATTTAAATGAAGGGTGATAGTGTCCCAGGATACAACAGAGGAGTTCTACAGGTGCTGTCTGAAGAGGTGAGTCTTAAGGAGGCGCCGGAATGTGGTCAGGGACTGGGCAGTCCTGACATCTGTAGGAAGGTCATTCCACCACTGCGGAGCAAGGGTGGAGAAGGAGCGGGCTCGGGAGGCAGGGGAGCGTAGAGGAGGTAGAGCCAGTCTTCTAGTGCAGGCGGAGCGGAGAGGTCGAGTGGGGGTGTAGGGAGAGATGAGGGTCTGGAGGTAGCTGGGTGCAGTCTGGTCAAGGCATCTGTAAGTTAGTACAAGAGTCTTGAACTGGATGCGAGCGGTGATCGGGAGCCAGTGGAGCGAGCGGAGTAGTGGAGTAGCATGGGAGAAGCGAGGTAGAGAGAACACCAGGCGGGCAGCAGAGTTCTAGATGAGCTGGAGTGGACGGGTGGCGGACGCAGGGAGGCCAGCCAGGAGGGAGTTGCAGTAGTCTAGGCGGGAGAGTACCAGGACCTGGACCAGGAGCTGGGTAGCATAGTTGGTGAGGAAGGGTCGGATTCTTCGGATGTTGCTCAGGAAGAATCGGCAAGTGCGTGCTAGAGTGGAGATGTGCTGGGAATAAGGCAGGGGTCCAGGGTGACTCCAAGGTTCTTAGCGGAGGAAGAGGGAGAGAGTGTGGTAGATTCCAGAGGAACAGAGATAGAGAGATCAGAGGAGGGGGAGGAAGAGGGAAAGAAAAGGAGGTCAGATTTAGAGAGGTTGAGTTTGAGGTGATGCGAGTGCATCCAGGAGGAAATAGCAGACAGACAGGTAGAGATACGGGAGGAGATGGTGGAGTCAGAGGTGGGGAAGGAGAGGAAAATCTGAGCATCATCAGCATAGAAATGGTATGAGAAACCATAGGATGCGATGAGGGGGCCCAGGGAGCAGGTGTAGAGAGAGAACAGGAGAGGACCCAAGACTGACCCTTGGGGGACTCCAGTTAAGAGAGGGTGAGGTGTGGAGGTTGCTCCACGCCAGGTTACCTGGTAAGTGCGGTTGGAGAGGTATTTGGAGAACCAGGCCAGAGCAGTGCCAGAGATCCCCAGGTCAGCAAGAGATGATAGTAGAATAGAGTGATCAACAGTGTCAAAGGCAGCAGAGAGGTCAAGGAGAAAAACCAACCCCCTTTCAGGGGGTGACAGTAACTGCATTGAAGGACCCGAGTCAACATGCGGCTCTCAGCTTGGAAATCCTCGCACCTCTCTTGAAGCATGCCATTCGTGAACTAGACCCCTCCTCTCACAAGGAGGGCTTCTATTCAAAGTACTTCCCAGTGCCCAAGAAGGACGGTGATCTTGGACCTGAGACTTCTGAACAAACACCTCCGGGTGTTACGTTTCAAGATATTCATGCACCGTCACATCATCCAGGCCATTCGGCAAGGCGATTGATTTACCACCGTGGACCTGAAGGATGCGTATTTTCAAGTAGCCATCAGGCCCGGACACTGGAAGTACCTTCACTTTGCGTTCCAGGGCAAATATTACGAGTACTGCATACTCTCATTTGGCCTGTCTCTTGCTCCCCACACTTTTTCCAAGTGCATGGATGCCATTCTGGCACCCCGCGGGCTCAGGTCATCCGACTGATGAATTACCTAGATGATTGGCTCATCTGCGTTCAGTCACAGGAGCAAGTTTTGGCGCACACGGCATTGGTCATAGACCACTTTCAGCGGCTCATCCTCAGGATAAACCTGCAGACGTTCCGCCTCACACCATGCCAACAATCGGATTTCCTAGGCCTTCACTTGGACTCGTTGTCCATGAAGGCCATACTGACAAGAGAGTTCAGAGAGTTGCCACAATAGAGTCTTGCCTCTCCCTATTCAGGTTAGAGAAAGAGTGAGCATGGTGCTGTGTCAACGCATGCTGGGTTTGATGGCTGCTGTCTCGCAGGCCCTTCCTTTGGGCCTACTTCATCAAAGGCTTTTCCAGGCCTGGTTCAACTTGTTCGCTTCACCCACAACAAGACAAACACCATAGACTGCTGGTGTCTCAGTCTTGCTGGAGAACTCTACGTTGATGGAGGACCCCCTCCAACCTTCGCCAGGGAATAAGCATGGGTCCCATCTTCCGGAGGGAAGTGATCACCACGGACATCTCCAACCATGGTTGGGGCGCAGTCTGGAACAGGGTGGGGACCCAAGGAATGTGGGCGGGGCCGTGGGCCTCAGCCCACATCAACATCCTGGAACTCAGGGTGGTCGATCTCGGCCTACGGCATTTTCTTCCAGTAATTGGGAACAGGCATGTACTGGTGCGGTCAGACAGTAGTGGCATATATCACCCACCAGGACGGCTTGAGATCCCCAAGCCTGCACTGCATGATGGTTCAGCTACTGCGGTGGACACAGCGAATCAACTATGCAGTGGACTTCCTCTCCAGAGGAGGTCCCCTGGCTTCAGAGTGGCGTCTCCACCCCAGGGTTGTAGAGTGCATCTGGGACTGGTTCGGCAGGGCAGACGTAGATCTCTTCACCTCGTGAGAGTCTACACACTGCCCTCTGGTTCTCAATGAGAGATCACGACAGTCCCTTAGGAGTAGACGCACTGGCTCACGTGTGGCTGAGCCATCTCCTGTGTGCCTTTTCACTGATACCACTACTCCCCGCCTTCCTGGAGAAGGTCAGGGTAGAGAAGGCAACAGTGCTCTTGGTAGCTCCTCGGTGGCCCAGAAGGACCTGGTTTTCGACCCTGGTGCAATTGTTGCATGGCCAACCGAGACAGATCCCCTATGGGCGGATCTCCTCACTCAGGGTCAGGGCAATCTGTGGCACCCAAACCCTCAGCTGATGCAGCTGTTAGTTTGGCCCCTGAACGGGAACGCCTGTCAGCCCTAGGGTTGTCATCGGCGGTTATAGCCACTATTCAGAGCACGAGAGCTCCTTCTACCACGTCGCAGTACTCGTACAAGTGGCAGTTATTCCAGAACTGGTGTCTGGCCCAGAGCCAGGACCCAGTTACTTGCCCCATGGTGGTCATCTTGCAGTTTCTACACAAACTACTGGATGAGGTAAAGTCCCCTTCCACATTGAAGGTGTACTTAGCAGCCATATCTGCCTGTCACATACATATTAATGGGTTATCACCTGGGAACCATTTACTGGCATCCCAGTTTCTGAAGGGTGCAAGGAGGTTGCGTCCCCCCAGGATGCCTAGCCTTCCTTCATGGCGCCTTGATGTAGTTTTGGAAGCCCTCACAAAAGCTCCATTTGAGCCAATCCATACCGTGGATCTGAAGCTCATGTCCCTAAAGATTGCGTTTCTGCTGGCTATTGCTTCAGCAAAATGCGTAGGCGAGTTGCATGGACTTTCAGTGCACCCTTCTTGCATTTGCTTCGCGGGAGACAGGTCTAGAGTCAACCGAGGGGCGGGGTGCTGACATCCTAGCAGCAGCTTTTACATATAAGTTCAGCAGAATTCAATCACCTGACGGTGATACTCATTAGTTGATGGCTATTTTCTCTTTCAGAGAACCGGGGTTGCTTCCGCAACCTTAAGTTTCAATGGGGAATTACTCGGGTTAAAACAGACTCGTTTATAGCGTATACTCCTTTTAAAACGTATAGTTTTCATATTCCAGACAGATATTTCTTTGAAAACGTATAGTTTTCATATTCCAGACAGATTTTTTTTGGATAAAACATATAGTTTTCATATTCCAGACAGATATTTTTTTTGAAAACGTATAGTTTTCATATTCCAGACAGATATTTTTTTGAAAACGTATAGTTTTCATATTCCAGACAGATATTTTTTTGAAAACGTATAGTTTTCATATTCCAGACAGATTTTTTTTGGATAAAACGTACATCCGGGACAGTAAAAGGGGGGGGGGGGGGGAGTTAAATGGGAGATGTCAGAATGTAAAATATCAGAATAAAATAACTTATTATTTCGTCTAAGATATCAACTTTTTTGTTTGTTAGAGGGGCTGTACAATGTGTTTATAAAGTCCTTGTGCAACTTTAGACGTTAATATCTTCAAACATTGGATGTAGGCTACACATGAGAACCAAAGTAATTAAGCATTGGAGCCCGAAATTCATTTTTTTAATTAAGCATTTGAGCCTGAATTACAAAAAAAATTAGTTTTTCTAATAGTTTTTATGCTGATTTTATGAAGAACTAGTTTTGGTTGCTAAGCATTTCCCTCCGTATTCCATGAGTAATGCGGTTTTCTCAGAAAACATCTGTGGTCGAGCTCTGTTCAGGCTGTTTGGTTTAATCCAAGCACTGCTGGAGCGTAAATAACAGCAGCATATATGATTTAAATATTTTACTCCCATCCTGTTTTATGAAGGGTTTATTATCGATCATTTTTTAATATGATTTGAATGCATATCAGTGTAAGACACGTTACGCTACTTTTTTCATGTGTTGGTAATCGTGCTGTTGTGTTCATAAAGTTTATTCAAAGTGCTGTCAGATAAGAGGTTACCATGTCTGTTGCTGGTGATCCGCTGAAATAAAGTAACTGAAAATCGGTCTGCATCCATTTGTTTTAGTTTTACAAACTGCTGATTAACACTATTTATGATTGAGTTTAAAAAAAACCTGTACATTATTTATTATTCTAAATTTAAATAGATACAGTTAGGACAGCTAGGAAAGCTAAGAAGTAGACATTACGTTCAGAGTGTGTGTAAACAGCAAGGGAAATCATATCACAAGCAAATACATGTAGACCTGTGTTTTCTTTCTTTTTCAGGCAAATATTATTTATACCTGTATATATTTACCTTTACTCTGTTGTTTATGGCATTAAACTAATACATACTGTTCCTAATATGGATTTAGCGAAAATAACAGCATGTAGGCGATATAAACTCATGTTGTTTGGCACTTCAGCTTCCTGGTTTTATTACAGTTTAAAGTTAATTGTTTCTGCAGCATTTTAATTATATGATGGTTACAACATACTTTGTTTATAACATACTGGTTTCCATGGTCCCCTGGGGTATGTTATAAGTGGAGTGCGCCTGTATTTTAAAATACGGTAGCCTAATGTAATTGTACTTAATATGATTCTGAAAATGCTACAGTGCCAAAACGAAGACTGGATGTGAATTGTATTGCATAATAAGTTCCTTTATTCCGATTCCAAATGTAATGCTTTCTCAATAAGATGTAGACATTAACAACAGTGCTGTATAAAATTCCATGTATTATATAATAATATTTCCATAATGATGTTGTACTACCAAAACATGGCCAAGAGAAAGTTGTGCTCTTTTAACAGCCTACTGAAGTATTCCGGCTCTAAAAACATTTTTGCCATGGAAAAGACAATAGATGAGTGAGAGTACTGGAAGAATATATGTGTTCGCTGCTGCAGGAGAGTTACATAATGAATACAATTTTATTCCATCTATTGATTTTTTATATAAAAAACCTAGATACAGTATGCTAATCTTTGCAACAACCTAACTAACAGAACAGGTTCATATATGCTGCTCATACGATTTTAATGTATTTAGGCAAAATAGATTGTATTTATATAAGCCCCAGACCGATTATGGGTGAAATTAAAAGCAGTGTGGCTGGCAACAGCATGCATCGTATCAAAATCCATCAGCAAATCTGATTTTTTTATTGCAATTTGAGGTGACACGTGAATTCTTTCTCGTGAGACTGTTCTCTGCTCATGTAAACAGCATTTTGGTGACTTTCACGCTAAAAAGCACGAGAATCAAGAGGTCTTGACCCCCTCCCACTTTCCTTCATTTTCATAGCGTTTGGGGAAAAGTAGGCATTCCCAGGAAAATGAAAGACTTTACATGTAAACGCAACAAAGTACCAAGTCCACATAACCTTGAGAAAGTTAACACTTTACAATATAAACCCAAGTGTATTTCAATGTACATGAAAACCCTCAATTGTCTGTAATAAAAAGAAAACAGAACTTTATGTTACTTGAACAGTATAAGCAATTTTATGTAACAATTGTCAACTTTTCCATACACAAACAACTCACTTATGAAGTGTCACTGATGTCCTCCAGTGTAATTTTATAACCACAGCATTAGCTGTACTTGTTAAGTTTTTTGTCACACTACACCCTCCCTTAGAGGAACACGACCTTGCGTTCACTTATCCCTAAACATTCAGGATATAATATTTTTGCCAAACTGACCTTCTAATAACTCTCTGAGGTACATCAGATAGTGCTTGATTTTGAGAATTCTCCACATTAAGTGGTTCAGCCGAATCCACTTGGGCAGTTCCAGTGTCAAAAGTATCAGGAGGGACCATTTTGGGTTGTACTTCCACTTCAGGGACACCTTAATTAACATTATTGTTTTCTGAGCATTCCTGACCATCAGTCTCAACAGCACTCTCACTAGGGGCAATTTCTGAGTCATGCACAGCGGGCTGGGTGTTAACATTATTATGTGGCTGACAAATTGCATTAGTTTCAGGACGCTTCCCCACAAATGGAAATGTTGGCCACAAGCCATGCCTAACACTGCTTCCTGGGAGAGCATGACTGAGGGTAGCTTAACTCAGAAGTTTGTTTTTCCCTATTTACCTACTGATGAATCAGTGGTTTCAGAAATGCTTTTAACCTCCTGTTTTGTTTCCAGGGAGACCACATCAGGTACTCAGCAACATAGGGTTTAAACAATTGTAGTGCACAATTACACAATACCCCCCATTACACTGCTCCACTTCATACAAGATATCAGAAAGCTTTTTGACAATTTTGAAAGGACTCTTGGTGATTGACCCTTTTTTCCCAAAGTCACATCCAAACCATCTCTTGCTCTGCGTATCTCTGAGGGGTTACTTTTAAATCATAGCAGTGTTTCTGTCTCCCAGAAGCTTTAGCATGATGCTCTTTTAGAGTTTCTCCCATAGTTCTCAGATACCCCTCCACCTGTTGTACATACTCAATAACACTCTGACTTTCTTGACACACTGGCGTTCCCATAACTACACCAACTGGAAAAGTAATTTCATGCCCAAACATTACTCTCTATGATGTAAACCCAGTGGAAGACTTCACACTACTCCTATAGTCCACCATGACATATGGGAGCAGCTTTTGACAATTATTCTGATTTGCCTGTAAAAACTTGGACAACATGCCAACTACTGTCCTATTTAGCCTTTTGACCAATCCATCAGTTGGTGGATGGTAAGCAGTGGTCCTTGTTTTATTCATTTGCAATAAAGAACATAGCTCTTTGAACAAGGCGGACTCAAAATTACAGCCCTGATCAGTGTGAATACTGCAAGGCACTCCAAACCTACAGATAAACTCTTCTACCAAGACCTTTGCTACTGTGACAGCCTCTTGTTTAGGTAAGGGATAAGCCTCTGCCCAGAGTGTGAAATAATCAGCTAACACCATTATATACTTGTTTTTCTTGGGTGTAACAGGTAACGGACCTTGACACCACATCTGCATTTCTATGCAACTTTCCAGGCCTGTGCGCTATTTCATACTCAAAGTGGCCTAACTGTTCTAGCCATCTAGCTAGCTGTCCCTCAGGGTGCTTAAAGTTGTTTAGCCAATGAAGTGAGCTGTGATCAGTTCTCAGCAGAAATTTCCTACCAAGCAAATAATGCCGGAAATGCTTGAGGAACACAACAACTGCAAGCAACTCTTTCCTTGTAGTGGAGTCATTTTTCTCTGCATAGAGTATGACTGGCATAGGTTACTACTCCTTCACCCCCTTCATGCAACTGTGAAAGGACTGGTCCGATACCAGAATCACAAACATCAGTATCGAACACAAAAGCTTTGCTAGGGTCAGGGTATGCTAGCACAGGCCAAGTTGAAGCCTAGACTTCAGTTCATCAAAGGCATCTTGACAAGCATTGTTTCATTCAAATTTAGCCCCTTTATTTGTCAGTCTATACAACGGCTCTGTGTGACAAAGACGGCCGGAGTGGGTGGCGTCAGACCAGAAACAGGAAGTAATACACAGAGACTTGGGGTTTTGGTGAAGCTGAGCGCGTGATCATGCTCAGTATTTAATGATTAACAGACAGAACAGAAAATAAAAGGTTTGAAACAAAAACACAGGACACGGCACTTGAGCCAAAATAAACAGACAAACAAAAGACGAACACACACTAACAAACGGTGCACGGAGAGACAAACAAACACGGTGAGTACAAACACTTATAGATGATTTCACTAACGTTTCTCCTTCACTTTCTCACCCGTTCTCCACTCTCGAACACCCAACCCCGAGTGAGTCAAACGTGCATCTATATATACTGTTGGGCTGGGATTCAATTACTAATTAATTATTCACTTGAATCCCAGCACGTGAATTAATTCTGTGCAACCCCGTGCTCACATACTATACTTCAAATGCATGTGAAGTGATAGTGCAATCCCGTGCCTAAATATAATTATACAATTTAAATACTCGTGCTGCACACACCCATTTATATCCCGTGTACCAATGACTATACACCAACATTAACACACGCACGCAACATACAACACATAACACACAATACACACAGGGGCGGGCACTTCGTCACACTCTGCCACTGAAGCAAAATTTGGAATAAACCTCCTATAATATACACACACCTTCAGTCGAAATGACATGTCCCAAATAATTCATCAGAGACCTGAATAAATGGCATTTAGGTGGCTTTGCTTTGAGCCCAGCCTTCAGTAATCTAACAAATACCTCATCAAGGTGATTCAATGCTTCTTGAACGTTTTCAACAACAATATCGACCACCTAAAACCAAGCTTTGGTCCATGGGAAACAGAGCCTTCTGCAGTGCTGCTCCACATCTCTGGAATGCACTACCCAGCTCTATAAGAGACACAGAGTCTGTTGAGATTTTTAAAACCTGCCTCAAAACACATTTTTTAAACTAGCCTTCAAGGATCTGTGTTAATGCTGTCCCTTATTCTGTTGAATGTCTTTTTATTACTGTATTTTATACTGCCCTTTTGTCTTGTATTTTGTCTTGCCTCAATTTTGTTTGGAAAAGTGCTCTATAAATACAGTTTTTATTGTTATTTTTATTATGCATCTCAACCTGCCAGTAGCCACTAGCTAAATCTAGGGCCTGATGCATGAAACAGCAGTAACCTGTTTTGAGTGCAGTAAGCCTGTTTACTGTGTGCTACATCCCCTTCATATTCATCAACATGATAACTGCAAGTGGTAAAAAAATTAACATGCATGAAAATACCATTGAAATGTATGCAAATGATGGCTACAGCAATCACATTGCAGGTATTGATATTCAGAATGTATTCAGTAAAGGGTCACATTATTATTATTATTATTTATTTCTTAGCAGACACCCTTATCCAGGGCGACTTACAATTGTTACAAGAGATCACATTATACATTATTTCACATCACCAGGCACCTCACTGCATATTACAGGTTTTCTCGATTTATTAAATCAATGTTAATGAAACTGGTCAAAGACATAAATGCCAAAACCTACACAATCAAAACTGCATTGTTTTTTGCATAACTACAAGTCATTTATGGTTGCACAAAATGCAAATCTTAAACATGTTTTTGCAGAACACAAGTGTTTAAGATACAAGTCTCAGCATTTGACACACAATGCAATTGAATGAGTCTTGTTAATCAAAATCAAACTGTTTGTTTGCAACAGAAAGCAATTATTTCCAATTGCATTCCTCTATACCTCACCTGTGCAAATGCATATTGCTCAATTGCTTAATCACCCATCAGACCTTTATCATGAATAACAGAGACCAAAGGTGAATTTACAGTTGTTTGTGAGAAATGGAGCAGGTCAGAGAGGGAGGATGTGAAACACAGTTCCATATTCCATATATATTTATTTCTATTCACTGTGTTCTTTGGTACAATTGTGTCTTTATGAGTGCTATGATTTACTGTTAGCGAGTTCCTCTAAAAAATGGAAGAAATTAATAAACTACTTTTTTGTTGTAAAAACAATTTTCATTGGAAATGTATGTATCTCTTACTGTAAAGGTAACATGTTTGATTTTACACAAGTTGATTATCAAAAAGGATGACAAAGGCTGAGAGAGTTTGCACTAAGGGTTAAACACTGTATTGATGTTTTGCATTTAGTATTTACTGTACCATTGTGAAATGGCTGATAATGTGAGCTTTTCATTAGATGACAAGTTGTATTGTTTTGATGTACATATTTCATTTTGTGACATATATTTGATTTTGAGAGCATTAGAGCAATTTGCAAATTAAATGTCTCATTTTTCAAACTATGTTTCAGTTTTGAGTGTTGTATTAACTGTTTTGAAAAGAAGCACAATGTTTCAAGAAATGTATGTAAGCGATTGGTAGAAACTGTAATAGCAACAATAATTAAAAGCAGGTGCATGTCTACGAAATCACAGCATAAATAGGGCAGACTGGTAGTGAAGTTTGTGGGAAAGATGGAGGCGGCACTGTGCCTGAGAACAAGGAGACGAGCGCAAATGAGAGAAGAAGAGATGCAGAGGAGAGGGAGAAGGGTCGAAGAGAGAATATTTCAGACCAGGCAGACTTTAGTCCAGAGAAGTTGCTAGTACCTGGAAACACTTGAGGTATGGCCCTGCCCAAGCTCTGATCCCCACAAGCGCCCGACCGCCACAGGGGTCGCTGGTGCGCAGTGAGACAAGGATTACCCTGCCGACTTAAAACCTTCCCCAACAGGGCAGTGCTTGGCCAAATTGTGCATTTCCCCATGGGAACTCCCGGCCATAGTCAGCGATGGCATAGCCTGAATTCAAACCAGGGATCTCCAGGCTATAGGGCGCACCCCGCACACACGACCGGATTTTGACATGTCACCATGGTTCCCAAACCAACATTCAGTTGTTGTTCCTGGATCAACTACTCCTTTAGCCAATGGTAAACGATTTAACAAACACACTGTGCTGTGACATTTTGGCCCCTCCCTCACTGCAGTGCACCAGCGGGAGATTCAAGTACAGGCAGATTTGGCAGTTGGCAGTTTTTCAATGTGCAACGCTGTAATTATATTATATACCTGTCCTTAATGATATTTAGATGCCTCTGAATCTAATTGCGCTCTTTTCCTTTCCTTGCCAAAATGGAACTGTAAAAACAAAGATGAAGCCAATTTAAATTCAGATAGAATTCACCAACAGTGGAGATGCATGTTGTTCAAAACTGGTGAACATTTTCAGAATATTCAGTGACCAGGTACTGTAGTGCCATGATCAGAAAACAGTGCAATTTTCACATACAATATGCAGATTACAGTTGATAGGGTCTGTCAAGTGATCTAGACATGTCTTATATTATTTATTGATACCCTTGAAGCAAAATATTAACCACATTAGCATGGGATAATGTCACGGGTGGGGTTACCTGAGATAACCTTGACGATAATACCTAAGTAGCCGACAACTATGCCACCTTGTTTTTGGCAACTGAATAGTATTTATGCTCCCCCATTCAGGTTCTTTGATTCTCAGGTTCCCACACACACACAATGGATCTGTATCGGGTAAAACCATTTTTTTATTCTTGACAGGGTAGTAAAAACACACGATACAAAAAAAATACTAAAACTAAAGTTTAAAAAGACCACACCAGGGAATGCCAAAAAAACAAAAAGCAAAAAATCCACAGCACACTCGAGGCAATCCCCTCCTGTTGGTCACTCTGAGAAAATAAAAACAAGGTCCACATAAAACAAAACAATCAGTCGTAACACAGAGACAAGACAAACCAAAAAAAGTAAATGGTCCGGGGGTAAATCCCATGCTCCCGGGGTCTCCCCCTCCGACTCGCTCAGTCCGTGATCGGACTCCTCGTCGCTGATAGGACAGCCACTCTCTGCTGGGCCTCTCCCAGCTGATTGACCACCACCCTGAAGAACCTGCGATCAGAAAGCATGGTAAAGAAAAAGGGGCCATCAGGGACTGTACCACAGGTAAGTAAACTACACCCCGTCCTCTGAAGTTCTGGTCACTTCCCTTCAGCCAGTCTTTCACTTCACGTTTCTCTCTTTCCACGCTCCCTGGCACTCGTCACAACCTCCCGTCCACCGTTGTCTCTGTCGGACCTGAGAAAGAGGAGTGAAGCAGGGGAAGCGCCAGGAACTGAATCACAGGTAAGTAAACCACAACCTCCACCCAGAAGCTCTGGTCACTTCCCTTCTGCCAGTCTTTCATGTCGCATTTCTCTCCTCTCTCCCATGTTCCTACTATGCCCTCGGACCTCACCTGATCCTCTGTCCACTGCCACCGAGCTGACCTGGAACCTGGACTGAAAACTTGGGGGTAGGGTAAGTGACACACCGTATGCTTCGAATGCACCCAAGAGGGTTGTACGGTGTCAACCAGCGTAGGTAAGTATTTTTAATTTCCTTTTTTCAATATAAAAATAGACTAAAAAATGGTCCAGTCTGTATAAACAATAACACAAGTAATCCTTTCTTCTTATTTCTTTCAGAGTGGATAGAACTCAAAATACAACCCGTCTCCTAGATCAGTGGGGAGAAAAGCCTGGGTGTCCGGAAGCTGGAACACCAACCAATAACCCTGGTCTTCACAAAACAGTCAGGTAGCAAACGCCAAAGAACAAAAGAAAACAACAAATAAAAATAAAGTGTCCCAATTAATTAAAAAATAAAGTGACAAAGAAAATGTGAATGTGAATCCCTTTTTATAGCTATGTTGGTTATCTCATATAATAACAGCCACAAATACAACCTTCCGTCCTATACTGTCCTGCACAAAACAAATAATAAGAAAGAATAATTTTTCCAAACCCGTTGGATCCAATGGTTGAAAGTCTGACCAGTTCCCTCTGCAGTGTTCCACCAAAAAAGAAAAGCAGTTCAGCAAACAGTCAAAATTCCAAATGATTCTTCCAAGGCTGAGAGCTTCTGCCTGCACACACTCCTGTCTCCCTGTCTCCCTGTCTCCCTGTCTCCCTGTCTCCCTGTCTCCCTGTCTCCCTGTCTCCTTGCTCTCAAATCCCTGCCTTAATATAGTCCTGCCTGGATCGCCATTGGCTGAGATGCTAACCAGGCGGGGCTTCCTGTTGCTAGGCAGAACAGTGCCTGGTCACAAAGTCAGCCAGCACACCACAAAGAAAAGCAACATGCCTTTAAATTACATCTTGAATTGCTTTAATCAGAAAACACTGCAGCTTAAAGTCTAACAGCTGTGTGTCTTTTTCTGATAACGAGCTGAAACTTGGAGCAGCTGATTCAAATTTGCCGCCGTTCTGAGACACGGGTGGAGGGGCGGAGCCAGCATCGCAACTCAGTTCTAAACAAACAAAAGGCAGCCAGTTTTCACAGTGACAGCATGTGGAGCGACAGCGTGGGAGAAGTATGAGTGGACGAGTACTTCACAGTTAGAAGCAGTTTGAAAGCAGGTTGACAGCTGCAGAAGTTAAACTAAACTTTAAAAAAACAAACAAACATGGTCTTCAAGCCAGTAATCTGTGACAACTGCATGATGTGGGAAATCCGAGAAAACCCAACAGAGCTCAACCAAGTGTGTGTGAAGTGCCGCACGATCCAGGATTTGCTTCAACGAGTAAGCCTGTTAGAAATGGAGCTGGTGGAAATGAGACAGCAACAGGAGCTTCAGGAGCTGACACACCCACAATTCATGGATGTCTGCACCCCTAGCAGACTGAAAGCCACCAGGGAGATGGAAGAGAGTCAAAACAGCTGGGTTCAGATAGGCAGAAGGAGGGAAAAAAAGAAACTTCATCAAACACAACCACCAGAAATCCAGACATCCAACAAATCTGAGCCACTTCAACATTTAGATGATCAAAACCAACATCAAGAGAATGAAAGAAACAACACCCAGGACCCTATAAACAGTGCTGACCAGGCAGCAAAAAGAAGGGAGGTCATGATTGTTGGGGACTCCATATTGAGAAACACAGCAAGTTCAGTTCGCAGTTTGGACTCCCTTACTACAGCAGTGTGCTGCCTTCCAGGAGCCTCAGTCAAGCACATCACTGAGAACATGGACAGGCTCCTAGAACGAACAGGAGATGACCCGGTAGTAGTCATCCACATCGGTACAAACAACATTGGAAGAGACAGGCCAATATCCCTGCAAAACAAATTCAGAGAGCTAAGAAGGACATTAAAAGACAAGACCAACACTGTGGTATTTTCTGGGATACTGCCAGTGTAACGAGTATTAATATTAATTTGTATGTATTTCACCCAAATCCTTCCGTTTGTTTTTATTTTACATATCCGTGGAGAGTATCGATTGCTCTGTGGTGTATTGCTCTGGCCTGCGGGACAATCCAGTCAGCAGCGCGCGGTTTTTACTCCTCAGGCTGTCTTTGGCTCTACTGAGGAGAGGTATGTGTTTGCGTATGCGCCAATGTACATATAATATAAAAGTTTAGAACAAGTGAAACTTTATGTAAATATGTTAGAATGTATTCCAGCATTGTTGTGTTGCTAACGAATTGATTGTGATGAAATAGTAATTTGTTAAGAGTTTTTTTTAGCGAGTGTTGCAATGTTAGGCTAGCTAGTTTCAGTACATGCTAGCAGGGTGTCTGTAGCTTCCCACGTGTAAGCACTCGCTCACTTTACTTTTCCTCATGTCAGGTGTGCACTGCGTGCAACATAGAGAAGCTCATGACCATTCATTCCATTGTATTCACTGCATTTATTTCATCTAATTCAGAATAAAAGACCAGAAACCGGCAGCCAGTGTCCAGAGTCCTGTTCATTATCCATACACCAGAACACAACGCAGAATCGTAGTCCGACGGGCTACAAGCGCACTGGTCTAGTAGACGTAACTGGCAGTGAAGAGAGACTGGGAGGCAGCCTTGTCTTTCTGTCCGCTCTGAACGTAAGATCCAGTCGACGCCAATCCGTTAATCTGAAGAAAAAAATAATAAACCAAAATCAGGAACACACACAGACACACACACAGACACAGACAGACACACACACACACACACAGAAACAGACAGACACACACACAGACAGAGACAAGCAGACACTGACAGGGTGATAAACCCTCCTCTGTAAAGAAGGGTTTATTTTTGTGATGGATTTTGTGTCCAGGACTTGTTTTGTTCCGGTGTCACAGAATATCTGTTCCCCCCCCAGGACCCAATATTTCACCTTGTGAATATTTCTTTCCCCCCCTTATTTTTTTGTAACAGGTCTTTGCTAAATCGATGTTAATAATGTGACTGCGCCACCTTGTGTTTATTGAGAACAAGGACCTCGAGTGGTTGGTTCCTGTACAAACTCTTTTATCCAGGAGAAACCAAGCAACCACACACCAAAAATAATCTTTACAAGTTTTTTTTTATTAGTAATAATTGATTTTAAAAAATCTCAAACACATTAACAATAATGTAAACCATATGACAATGCCACCTTCACTTCACAGTCTATAACAATTGTCTAGTATATATAGGGATGATACAATAAAACAAACTCTAAATCGATCAGTTTCTTATAGTGAAGTTAATTAAACTAGTTACCACATATTATATTATTGCAGTTTATATAAAATACTTGGATCTATCAGTTTCATAAAGTCTCTCCGCGTTCCAGCTCCAGTCTGCAGCGAGGGTGTCTCCTTCACAAGTCGGGCTCTCCCTCTCACAATATTCCTCCGCATTTATAAAGGCAGGAGATGATTGGCAGGGCGGGGAGATCAAGCAGCGAGCCGCTGGCAAGCAGAGCCGTGGAACGGGAGACGCGGTTGCTAAGCAACAAGGGGGGAGGGGCGTGGATTGGGCAGACAGTCCTTCAGCCAATCGGAGTTTCGCTCGTATAGTTCCATAGAGGAAAGAGAGAAAGTAGTTTAGGGGGGTCCAGTGAAGCAAATCCATCAAACCACACTCGAGATGAGAAATAATAATAAAGAGCTGAACAACAAAACACACATTTATATAAATAAATCAACACACACACACACACACACACACACACACACACACAATACACATTTATCAAATAATAATATGAGAAACACCATCCACACGTGATATAATAATAATAATAATAATAATAATAATAATAATAATAATAATAATAATAGGACCCTACTACAATCGCACAGTTTCGTGAGTCAGGGCAGTACACGTGCTTATTAGAGTGACTGTATCCAATTGGGGAGCTCTGATTGGCTAGCTGGTTGACAAGAGGGGAGCTCCGATTGGCTGGCTTGGTGACCAGCGGGGAGCGCTGATTGGCTAGTTTGGTGACAAGAGGGGAGCTCTGATTGGCTGGCTGGGTGACAAGAGGGGAGCTCCGATTGGCTGACTGGGTGCAGCGGGAAGGAGAGAGCGAGAATCATATCTGATAAATATTCTTTCCTCTAAGGTGTGTAAAATGTTCCGAGCATGCGTCTAGAGCTATCGGGAGTGCAGCCTGAACCTTATAGTAATGATCTACCGGTATACTTGAAAGAATAGATATTTGTAGATATTTCGTTCTTGCGTCTGATTCAAACGTCGATAGATCTACTCGTTATATTTTTTATGGGTCCGGTTTCTGCACATGAGAGACGAACACAATGCTTGTGTGAACGCACATTTTAATTTAGGCGCACGTATGCGACTAGAAATCCCTAAAGGTTGAATATAAACAATAAACGAGATTTATTTATAAAGCTGAAAAGTATAAAACAAAAGAGAAAAAAAGAACCAAACAGTCAGATCTAAACTCAAAGCTCTATCGCAATGCACTCTGGGAATGTAGTTTATTGGTTTCCACTGCCCACTGTTAATCGCACATTAAAAACTACAAATCCCATACCCGCCATTCACTGATTTATCAACGACAGTTCAACCAACAGGGGATAAAAGATTTTCCCTGGCTTCAGTTTGACAGCGTTAAAAAAAAACTCCATGTTGTTCCCGTTTTATCAGGAGGCAGGGGAACTGATGGCAGGACAGACTGCATTTTAACAGAGAGCCAGGAGTTCAAACATGAAAATATCTTAAACACAGCGCTTCAAAACGGCACGCAGTGTGCGGAGAGGCAGCTCAGCGCGCCGCCATGAACAGCAAGCAGCGCCTTCTGAGGAGCATGCGAGCAGGCACTTCAAAAAAATAAAAAGCTTACATTTTCATTGTGTTGATGCGCAAGTATTGAAGTGTTATGAAAGAAAGGAAGGAGAAAAAGATCTGTAGATATTCAACAATACATTTGAGCAAATAATATACTAAAGGTGCAACAATTATTCAATGCACCGATTATTGATTGTACGACCTTAAATGTACTGAGCCTTTAAAAGATTAAATAGTGCCCATGTTAAATCTGTACCTACTGTGTTTCACAGTACTGTTTAGATTATTTATGGAAATATTATATACAGTTGTGCCATAGATTTTTAAAAGCTGAATTTAGTTTAGTAGTTTAATGAGTTAGGATTTGTGAACATGAACGGAATTCAAATATTAACGGTAACAAACAGCCACAGTTCAGATTAATGTGATTTGTGTTAAAACAGTTTTTTTTCTATTATTATTATTATTATTATTATTATTATTATTATTATTATTATTATTATTATTATTATTATTATTATTACCGTATCTGTGTTAAAGGATCGTCTAATGCAGCTGCAGGTTTATTCTTTTCAGTTACAAACTCATGTTGTGGTTTTTTTTTAAAGAAAGTGTTTTAATTTTAATGTGTAATTTCCTGTTTCATAAGTTTGAATATTGTAGTTTATTCAATGCACCTTTTAGTCCTGAAAAACTTCATTGCAACTTCAAATACTGTCCTACCTTTTCTATATTGATATAGTCTTCCACGTTGTTGTTTTTTAAGAGTGCACTTTTTTAGTTTTTGATAATGAACAGAAAGATGTTGCTCTCCAGTTCTACTCTCAGACGAAGGGCTCGTGCAAATGTAGACAGACTGCTCAGAAGAGTGACTGAAGAAAATGAAATGCAGGTGAATGATATCAGTGACACTCCCCCACCTGTTGTGAATGCAACGAAGGGCTCGTGGAATTCCCGTTGGATTGCTCTCGCAGTTTCCCCTGGATTATATGCATTTAGTGTGTTTGGGGGTTGTTTGGTGCTTGAGAAATATTTGGACAAAAGGACCACTCAAGTGCTGCCTGCCTGCCTTGTTGAAAGACTGCCCACTAGTTTGACAGATATGCGTGCCTACATACCAGCAGAATTTGCAAGGAAACCTCGCCACGTGAAGCTGATCGCTGGAAGGCTACGGAATTTCGATAGTTTCTTTTAGTGTACAATGTTTATGAGCATTGTATACTAAAATATCTTGCCCATAGATTTTGCCAGAGTGCTTAACAAACATTTCTAGTAATGTTTGGGCATAGTCACAGTAGGTGGAAGAAAGTCTTTGACTGATCAAAATAGCAATACCAGCAAAGAGCAGCATAACATTGTTATATATAGCAGTATCCAAAATGGAAGCTAAAACAACAGGACCAGTTTATAAAAGCTTAAAAATGAATGTGTTGGTCTATTTGTGTTAGATTTAGATCTGTATCTTATAGTTGAATTTGTGACCAATAAAACTATCCACATGGTGCCCGCAACATGGTATAAGGATGGAATAGCCTGGTGGCCAAACTCCAACGATGAGGAGAGAATTGACAGAGCAGTCAAGAACAGAGAAGATCCTGGCCAGGGCTGGACCAAACATGAGCTCAGGATTTTCACACAAACACGGCATTTGTGTTTATTTTTTTTTTCAAAAAGATGTAACCAAATATTTTGGATATGTATACATGTATATTCCATATTGCAACTGAATAACAGATGCCTTTAATCAGAGTCGGCCAAGTTACTATCCAAAGGAGGAAAGTGTCAGTTAGGTTTAGTTTGAACCCTTGGGTGGGAAAAAGTTAGGGCAGGAACCTTATTTTATAAACAAAAGATCCTTTTAATTTTTTTCCAGATGATTACCTGAAGGCAAGACAGAAGTTAAGACTCCTTAACTTGCTCAACATCAGACCTGCAGTCAGAAAAGGAAGACGATGTGACGAAGCCAAAGCGAGAAAGGATGGCCAGACGTCCGCTCCAGCTCATCCAGAACTCTGCTGCTCGCCTGGTGTTCTCTCTGCCTCGCTTCTCCCACGCTACTCCACTACTCCGCTCACTCCACTGGCTACTGATCACCACTCGCATCCAGTTCAAGACTCTTGTACTAGCCTACAGATGCCTTGACCAGACTGCACCCAGCTACCTCCAGACCCTCATCTCTCCCTACACCCCCACTCGACCTCTCCGCTCCGCCTGCACTAGAAGACTGGCTCTACCTCCGCTACGCTCCCCTGCCTCCCGAGCCCGCTCCTTCTCCACTCTTGCTCCTCAGTGGTGGAATGACCTTCCTACAGATGTCAGGACTGCCCAGTCCCTGACCACATTCCGGCGCCTCCTCAAGACTCACCTCTTCAAACAGCACCTGTAGAACTCCTCTGTTCTTCACCTGGGACACTTATCACCTTTCCTTAAATGCGCTTTACTTGCTCTTATCTGCCCCCTATTTTACTGCATTTAATCCTGTACGTCAGACTACTGTAATCTGCCAAGTGTTTAATCTGTAGTATTTTGTATTTGATCTTATCTTGATGTAACTGTCACTGACACTTATCTGCTGTATC
The DNA here is from genome assembly GCF_902713425.1 of Acipenser ruthenus. NCBI lineage: Eukaryota > Metazoa > Chordata > Actinopteri > Acipenseriformes > Acipenseridae > Acipenser > Acipenser ruthenus. The sequence goes on from NC_081230.1 coordinate 1,261,802, forward strand.
ATTGAATTGTATTTTGTCACACTTGTACTTGCTTGAACCAAAGTCATTGTATTTATCTTGCTCTTAATTGTATTATTACTTGTACTGTGATACTTGAAATGTATTTGCTTTCGATTGTAAGTCGCCCTGGATAAGGGTGTCTGCTAAGAAATAAATAATAATAATAATCTCTTGATCCCCTCCTACTATGCACTGGACTTGTCTGACCTACGCACCATGTTACTGGATCCTCAGCTGATGCAGTGTGTATACTGAGATTCTTTTCCTGATGTTTCAATTAAAAACAAATCTTTACTGGTTTTATCCCTATTTTAATAGATGTAAAATAAACTCCAAAAAATTCCCTGGAAAAATGTGTTAAGATAAAAATGGAAAATGCGGAACACTAAGTATAACTGAACACAGTTCTGGGTTCCTAACACGTCTTTGGTAGATAAAAGGAGGGGTTTAAACAGGACGGTACCTGTATGTTTATTTGTTCCACGTGTCTCTTTTCCAATCGGAACACGGCTTCTTTTAACAAACAATACAAAACTCAAATAAATCCTCTGGTTTTGGAGCGCTAACAAAACTGAATAGTTTGATCATTACGAGGGCCTTAATCTCCGGTAAAGGACTTTGGATGTTATCTTTCAAACTGTTTAATCACTACTCCAAATCAATCCACCAGAAGATATGTAAATACAGTATTCATATAATTTACCTTCTTTATGCTTGAAAGAAAATCTCTGTTCTTGTACACGCCCTCCAAATGTTGTCTGTCAGCAATGTACATTATGTCAGCTTTCTGGCTGTCCTAGTCTGCCCCTCAAACAGTTTTAAATAGAATTTAGATTTATATGTCAGTTAGTATATAAGTCCCTGTGGCAAAGTGGTTAACAGTGTGCAGGTGATCAATAAACAATAATCCAGGTGCAATGGTGTTTTATTTTATATCCCAGTGTCTGATGACACAGAACACACAGTAAATAATAACAATGTAAAGCAATGCAGCGGAGTGTATTGCTTTACTGTAATCCGCGGGTTTGTCCCGAAATAATAAACAGTCCCGTTCTTTAAACACCCACATGAAACACAAACACAAGCCCACAGTGAGTGCTCAAGTGCTCGTGGTGCAATTACAGTTCTCGGTGAAATAGTGAAGTGTTGTCTGGGTTTAGTGCTGGCCTCTGGCCACGTCACATTTTGTAATTTAAATAAGTATGAGCTACCAAAACTTATTTTTGTTTCATAGTGTTATTAATGTAGCTATTTATTTATTTGGTTAAACTTTAATCAAGTCTTTCATTTTAACTTCTTAAAGTTACCACAGCGTGTCTATGTGTGAATTAAGCCCCTTTCACACTGGCACTCCTACCCCGGTCCTGGCTACCCGCACAATCTCGCATAGTGTGAAACCACGTACCTGGGTCATACCCAGGTTAACCCGGGTCCCAGCGACCCACCTCAGGATGTGGGTTGACACGCTTTGACCCGGGTTGAGCAAAAACAAAATGCATGACGGCTGTTCGTGAGCCGACGCAATAACAAACAGCCATGCCTGCATGAAGGTTTCACTTCCGCAAGGAACATTTCTGTTTAGCCATATTTTTGCTGATAGAGACACAGCATGAGCCAGATTACAGCAGGGATGTAGAAACATTTGCTCTAATCATCATTTGATCTGACGGTTCAATCCAGAGAAGCTTGCATGGCTGTGTCAGTAATGATATGTGCATTGTGCACATGCGTCTGTCACCCAGGGCAACCCTGCTTTATCAAACACAGTGTGAAATCACTGGCACCGGGTCCTGATCCGGGTAGGTCCCCTGACCCGGGTAGTGTGAAAGGGGCTTTACTGACTAATATTTGTGATTTGATTACACTAGCAGATTAACTGTCTGTACCACCAACTTGAATTACATTCGTAGGCTTAGTCTTAATATCATAACAAATATACTTCTTATAAATATGTACCTTCTTTTATTTGTTGGAAAACGGTCTGGAACTGAAGCATTTTTTTTTTAATACAGTGCTATCTGAGTATCTAAAATGTCAGCAATGATATGTTAATTTATGTTAAGTTAATTTAGCGCCTAACGGCGCTCGGAACTTTCGCATTTTTAAATCCTAACGGTCTCTGCTCAGCGGAGTGGAATGTTCAGGAGCCGGTTGCCTAGCAGCGTCTCCGCCTCCTTCTCTGCCCCGCCCCCTCTCTCCCTCTCTCGTTGCTCCAGCTAGGAGTTCACATTCAGCTTCCTTAGATTATATAGCGCCATTCTTTACTAACTTTTACAAATGAGCTTATTGGAGGCTTCGTGTTTTTAAGATGGTTCAGGTGCAGTCCGGGCAGACTGACTGCAGCATCATTACAGTATACCGCACTGCGCTCGGCTTTGTGTGGAGGCTGATACACAAAATAATAAACGAGTATTAAAATTGATTTTTAATACTAAATATGTATAAAGTATTCTAAGACATTATGTGCAATGTACAATTCAGCTGTATTCATATTCAGAATGGTATTCAGTATTTACACAACGGTTAACACAAATATTTTGAAATGCATATAAATAAAGAACAGGCAGTGCTAAAGGTATGTATTTTGACAGTGAAATAATACATGTGTTATACCGCCATTTTAAATACACGGTTTATGATTCTAAACTCTATACTTATGGTATCATTGACCTGAAAAGTAGCCCAGCAAAAGTAAACATAATAATAAAATAAAAACCTTTTATTTTTATTTTTTTAATATCCAATGACTTTTCTACATTGAGTGATTTTCATTTAATTGTAATTCTTGTCATTTTCTAAAGAACTTGATGTTTTCCTTACAGCTGACACATTAGATTGTATCTGTTGAGGTAGTTATATTTATTTATCATTATAAAATATGGGGGACACCCTACAATATAGCAGAAACAACAATAACATAGCTTACCTATAGCAGAAACAATAATACAATAATAACACTATGTAACACAATTTTTGTTCCTGGGTAGTAAGTGTTATTTCCTAATTGCTTATGCCTCAAAAGTATAGAAAATGGCTATTATTCCCCACAAACTTTGCTTTTGTGACCAGGACAGTGATATTTTGAAATTTAACTATTTCCAATGAGAAAATTCGCCCGTTTTTGTGTCTTTTCGTTCACATAAAGTCAGAAAAAAACAACATATGAATCCAAATTAACATGTATTTAAAGTAAAGTAAT